>NC_086120.1:41160777-41443277 GCF_963921235.1 Mobula hypostoma
AAGGGCCTGGGCCCGAAATGTTGACTGTTTACTCTTCTCCATAGATGCTGCCTGACCTGCTGAGTTCCTCCAGCATTTTGTGTGTGTGTGTTGCTTTAGATTTCTAGCAGCTGCAGACTTTCTATATTTTTAGTCATCCTTTATTGAATTCTACAACACTTCAAGCCTACATCTTACTGCCGGCTCTTAATCAGTCCTTTCCACAGAGTCACAGAGCACAGAAACAAGCACTTTGGCCCAATCGGTTCATGGTGACTGAGATATAGACTAATACCGTCTTTAATTTTCCCTGTAATCCATAAAAGATATGAAGTCCAAAATAAATGTATTATCAAAGTACATGTATGTCACCATAAACAACCCTGAGGTTCATTTTTTATGGGCAATCACTGTAAATACATGACACACAATAGAATATATGAAAGGCCACACCCAACAGAGCAGATAAAAGCCAATGTACAAAAAAAATGTGAGTGCAAAAAGAAAGAGGAATAAAAAAAAGCAATAAATATCAAGAGCATGAGATAAGGAGCCCTTGAAAGTGAGTCCATAGATTGTGGGAACAGTTCAGTGGTGGGAGTGAAGTTCCCTGTGCTGGGTCAAGAGCCTGATGATTGAGGGGTAATAACTGCTCCTGAAACTGATGGTGTGGGTCCTGAGGTTCTTTCACCTTCTCCCTGATGGCAGCAGCAAGAAGAGAGCATCACCGGGTGGTGTTGGTCCCTGATGACGGATGCTGCTTTCCTACTACAGCGTTTCATGTGGATGTGCTCAGTGGTGGGGAAGGGGCCTTACCTGTGACGGACCGGGCTGTATCCACTACTTTTTGTAAGATTTCCCATTCAAGGACATTGGTGTTTCCATATCAGGCTGTGTAATCCATAAAAAAAAATCAACAGGAAGGGACCTTGTCAAGAAAAATTACAATAAAAAAAATTACAATTGTAGCTACACTTTAGAATTATTTATTTGGATAATTCTAAGGCTGAGGTCCCCAAACTTTTTTTAATACTGTGCACTAATACTATCAAGCAAAGGGGCCATGGACCCCAGGTTGTGAACCCCTGTCCTAAGGTCGTGGAAGGTGCTGTACGAAGACGTCTTTTTCTCTCTCTGTTTCTTGGAGAAAGTTGCAGATGCATTAATCGTGTTGAGATGACACAGCTGGCAGCAGGGTGACAAGGCATTCAATGTTATAGAGTGACAGGATCCTCCAAGGAGCAGGAATTCATTCCTCTCACTCTAGCTGCCATATGTATTCCCTTGATCGATGCCGTGCCTCACATCACAAAAGTGTTCCACCTGTCAGTGCTCCGCTCATTCGCAACGAGCAACAGAACATTGCACAAACGAATTGTTCATTTCACGGGAGTTGACACAAAGCCTTTAATTTAAAGCAGCTTGCTGTGACAGCATTCCTTTTTTCCAGAAAGCTGTCCCAATATTATTTATAATGTTCTCAATACTATTATTTTGTTTTTCTTTCTGTATATGCACAATTTGTTGTCTTTTGCACATTTTTTTTGTCCATCCTTGTTTGTGTGCCATTTTTCATTGGCCCAATTGTATTTCTTTGTAGCTATTGTGAATGCCTGCAAGAAAATGAATCTCAGGGTAGTATAGGGTCACATATGTGTTGTTACTTAAGCTTATTATCCCTACTGGGGTATAGGCCGCCAACAACTTGCTAGCGTCCTCTGTCCTAGGCGAGTCTTTCAAGTTATCCCTAGGTGTAGCCCAACTTCGGAGACCCTTCCTCCACTAGGGATGGGGTTGCTAGCCCCATAAGCAAACCTCTTCCTTTCGCAGAAGGCCTTGGGACCATCTATAGTGGACTTGACATATATGTACTTTGATAATATATTTACTTTGAATCTGGGGTGTCAAGGAGGGGTAGCACCTCTGGTGGGGGAACATGTCCCGTCCTTTTCAGGGCGGTTAGTCCACCTTTGGTCCCCACCTAGCACTCAGCTCTCACCTGTGGCTCCCCGTAGCTGTTTGCATGCGACAGCGGCCACACCCCGGGCAACGGCTTCAACAAGCCGGCTAAACCAGGTGAGGGTAGCCGACGGGTCTCAAACCCTCAGTGAGATAGGGAGTTGTCTATCCCAGCATGTGAAGGTAGACTCCGGCGGATTGAGCAGACGAGACCAATGGAAGGTCCAACGGTCAAGAAGGCGGTCTCTGCAAGCGTCGTGGAACATGTAGAGCAGGACAAGACACAGAAGACGTCCTGGTCATCCACTGCGCCTAGTCCCATCTCCAGCCGTCTAGACTCTGTCTTGCCACTGGACCCAGATGGGAATTGGGAAGAGAGAGTGAGGCTGACGCTGCGCAACTCTCCCTCACTTAAATCCAAATCACGCGCTAGTCTCATAATAGTGTCGAGGTCCTCATCGACGTCAACGATGGACGAACAACAACAACTTTGAATCTATGAATCTTAGAATGGGTCCCAAGACTCACTCTCAGGGTGTCTGCAACTCCTGTTCTCAGTATTATATATTTACTATTTATCACTATTATTATTATTAATATTAGCACTTTTTTTCTGGTTGACAGTACGTCTTCTGTTATACTTTGGTTATTGTCAGTTTCTGTGTGTAGTTTCTCATTGATTTTATTGTATTCCTTTTGTTCTACTGTGAATGCCCACAATAAAATGAATCTTAAGGTGGGATAGTGCGGCGTAGGCAAAATTATGGGGATATAGATAGGGTAAATGCAAGGTTTCTTTCCCCCGTTGAGGTAGGGTAAGGCTAGTCTCACCCAACCACAGTGGGTGAGGGTGAAAAGTGAAATGTTTTATGGGAACATGAGGGGGAATGTGTTGAGAGTGTGGAACAAGCTGCCAGTGGAAATGGCAGATTTGGGTTTGATTTCAACATGTATGAGAAATTTGGATGGTACATGGATGGGAGGGGTATGGAGGTCTATGATTTGGGTGCAGGTCGATGGGACTAGGCAGATTAATAATTTGGCACCAACTAGATAGCCAGAATGGCTTGATTCTGTGCAATACTGTTCCATGGCTTTATACATGTACTTTAATAATAAATTTACTTTGAACTTTGAGGAATCAACTTTACCTTCTGATGTCATACAAGATGATACCCTTATGCTTTCCCAGGACACTAGCACTCCAATGTTTGCTCTGCCTTTAGGTGGCTAACTTTGCATGCAGCTTCCAGTGTGTTACAAGGATTACCCCTCAATAATAATGACCAGTTTGGCACAGAGAGTATCAGTATTTACTGACAAGAACCTTTATTGGCTTAGTTCGCATGCACATGAATTTACAAACTAAGTAATTGTGTGCACACCCACTTGGTTTCTCTGACCCTCCATGAGCAGTCAAAGAAGAGAAAAGGTAATACCCAGGGTAAAAAAACACCTGTACACTAGCCAGGCATCTTTGTGGTCCTGATGTGACCTCCATGTGTCCGATATGGGGTCCTCCATATCTGCAATAGTTGGCCTCTGGAGTTGTCACTGCCTATGCTCCCAAAATTCTCCATTCTTATTCTTTTCCTTATCAGATTAATTTATGATGTTTCAATTTTGTTGGCTTGAGGTCATCATTCTAAGTGACCTGTGTCAGATGCCCAGGGCTGCAAACAGTATTGTTTCATGGCTTTTTCTCTAGCCTGCACTTTATGTGATTTTCTTCGTTTTTTTTCCCCAACTCAGACTGGTTCAAATCAGGTCATCTAAACACTGGGCCCAACAGATCAGATTACAGGCTGTTCCTTCTGCAAACCTGCCATTTTACACAATAAACAGCTTCTTATCTGAGAATAATCTGAGGTTTAGCAGATTATTAGCAGAAACTCCTTGTGTCCACTACTCTCATTAAGTTGTCCTGGAGCAAGAATCAATTCACCAAACAGTTCACAAAATGGCGGCTGGAGGGATAGTCTCACAAAATGGCCACCTCTATTCTTGTCATCACATGGCAAAAACAAAGACTTTTGCTTTGTCTATTTCCACCGCCCTTGCCTTCTTCCTGTTCACTGATTTGTAGATTGTAGTTCTTTCTGGCCAACAACTGTCTGACTTGTTGCAGCTGTAGTTTTCAGCTATTATTCTACAGTGGCTAATCTGTTTACATTTCTAGTCAAATATTAATTCAAATGATTGCAAAATCACAGCAATACAATATTATGGGACTTCATGATACATATTACTTACAGTTATGAATTGTAATATGGTTATCACTATCCAAAACACACTCGAGCCTCAGAGATAAGCACAAAATGCTAAAGGAACTCATCAGGTCAGGCAGCATTTATGGAGGGGAATGAACAGTCAACATTTTGACAGTTAGTCCCGATTAAGAGTCTCAGCCCGACATGTTGACTGTTCATCCCCGTCCATAGATGCTGAGTTCCTCCAGCATTTTGTGTGTGTTGCTCTGGATTTCCAGCGTCTGCAGATTCTCTTGTGTTTATGATTTTGCGAGGCCTGGTCCTGGAAATACAGCATTGTACCCGTGGATATCATGTACTCAGGGTTTTAATGGTGGAAGATTTGTAATAGTCTTGCTATTCAACATCTCCCAGTAAGTTATTAATTATCTCTTTATTTTATTGAAAGCTATTTTCTGGTGTGATCAAGATTCAAGATTGTTCAAGGCCATTTCTAGTACACAAGTGTAAAGCAGAGTGAAATAATTGTTACTCTGGATCTGATACAGCCCAAAAAAAATGACTAAGATAAAGAACAATAATAACAAATACACAATAAATAGAAATACTTAAGTTATCTTCACTGGTTAATCTGTTCTGTACCTTACAGTATTTGATTTATGAAATTTAGTTTATTTATGAACTTTAGTTTGTTATTTATGAGTGAATCATCTGTAGATTTTATCCTTACCTTCATAAGTTATTGTGTGTTATGTGTACTACTGTGATTTACTCCCTGGTTTGGAGAAATGTTGTCTCGTTCCTATGTACATGCATATAGATAAATGACAATAAACTTGACTTGTATACATAGATTGATTGTATGTCCACAAAGTGACGCTAGGCACAGGAGTGTCTACATCAGGTGACTGACAGGAAATGATAAAGTAGTGGCAGCTGGGGGTGTGGAGCGGTGGGTCAGTGGGTGGAGGTGTTGATCAGCCTTACTACTTGGGGAAAGTAACTGTTTTTGACTCTGTGGTCCTGGACATAGCTGCTACGTAGCCTCCTCCCCGATGGGAGTGGGACAAAGTCCATGAGAAGGGTGGCTGGGATCCTTCATGATGTAACTGGCCCTTTCATTTTTGGCATGAATGTTAGTTTGCAATTATCATCCCAGGCTGATTGTCGTTGCAGCTGACGCAGACGGTTTTATTATTTGAGGAGTTTCGAGCAGAACTGAATATTGTCAATGAACAGCAATATTATCAATGGCCTAACAGTGGTAAAAATATAACTTATGAAGCAGCAGAGGACGGATGAAAATAAAAATACTGCTGAGAGAAATTTCTATATCAATGTATTGGAGTAGCGATAATTGGCCTTCAGCATCAACAAACTTCCTTTGTGTTTTACATGACTTTCTTCACTGGAGAGATATCCCATTGCATTGACTTCAGTTTCACAACGGCCTATTGATGCCATTCTCAGTCAAGTGTCGCATTGATGTCATGAGCAGCCACTCATTTACATCTGATGCTCAGCTCGTTTACCATATTTGGACCAAGTCTGTAAGGAAGCCCGAAGCTAAACCATCCTGCCAGAACCCAAAATGCGGTTAGTTGAGAAACAAACCAAAACCGTTGAGAGACTGAGCGAGGGAATTAACACTGTGTGACACGCTTCCAAATAACTGAGCTCCAACTCGGAAAAAGTACCTTCAATCTTTATCATGAAATCAGCAAAGACGACTGATCAAAGTAGCGATAATGAAATTAACGATATTAACAAAGTTTGTGGAATTAGCGATATAAACTAATGAAACTAGGGTAGCAATAGCAAAATTAGCGGTCAACAAAAAAAACCTCATTCCCTGCTCCATCTGTCTCTAAACTAATGGTACAAAAGTTTAATATGTAACTATACTTATTTTACTTATGCCATGCTCAAACCCATGTGACAAATGACATAAGCCAAAATGAAACGGCCTCCAAGAGGAGTACAGCCTCTTTTGGAGGCTTGCATGCCTCAGTGACCTGGAGAGCTATGCTGGCTGGAGTCAGGGCTTTATGCTGGAGTAGGGTCACCCATGTTAAGCAGATAATGGATAGAGGACAGACTAAGAATGGTCCAGGTTCGGGGGTTCAGCTCAGGGCTACCAACCGTGACTGGTAAAACAAAACTGTTACGGAAACAGCAATGAAGAATGCTTCTACAGTACATCTGAATGTGATGGTATTCCTGAGTCTCCACCCAAGACTTGCATGACTGGCAGTAATGGAAACAGAGAGGAAACTACTGACACGATGAAAGAAGCCCTGAACTCTCCGGAGATGAAGGCCCTTCATTGGTGCCCTAAATGCCGGTAGCGCAGAGCAGCAGGAAGATAAAACATGGAAAACAAAATACAATATAGAGAGGCAGAAAATAGATACGTGACTCCCACATGAGTATGTGCCATTTTGTTTCACTGTCGACAGTTCCTTCTCCTTGCTGATAATTGAGAGAACCTTGCCTGTGGGGTGGTAATTGATTGGACTGGATTTATCTCACATTAATTGGAGACAACATACACTTATTATTATTTTATTAGGTGCCACTTGTACTTGATAAAGTGGCCACTGAGATTATATATATGGGCTTCTGCTGCTGTAGCCTACCCTCTTCAAGGTTCAACATGTTTTGCATTCAGAGATCATCTTCTGCACACCACCACTGTAATGCATGGTTATTTGCCTTCCTGTCAGCTTCAGCCAGCCTGGCCATTTTCCTCTGACCTCTCTCATTAACAAGGTGTTTTTGCTGCACTATCACTCAGTGCCACTCATTGGATTTTTTGTTTTGTTTCTCGCACCATTCTCTGTAAACGTTAGAGAATGTTGTACGTGAAAATCCCAGAAGATCAGCAGTTTCTGAGATACTCATACCACCCCATCTGGCACCAACAATCACTCCACAGACAAAGTCAATTGGATCACATTTCTTCCCCATTCTGATGTTTGTTCTGAACAACAACAGAATCCCTTGGCCATGTCTGCATGCTTTAATGCATTGAGTTGCTGCCACATGATTGGCTGATTAGTCATTTGTATTAGCGAGCAGGTGTACAGGTGAACCTAATAAAGTGGGAACTGAGTGTATATAGGCAATTTAATGAGGAGGAAGGCTCTGTTGTAGTGGTAGCTTGACTAAAGTTTCAGAAGATTCTGTAGTACTCAAACTGGGATGCTGTCGTCCCATAGCCGTTGAAATGTCCTTTAATTGACTGAACTCTGCTTTCCATGATGGAGTCTCAGAAGAATGTGGAGATGGATTATTGACTTCTCACTTCTGAGGTAAATCCTCAGCTATGAATTTTGCACTTGATGCTTGACTCCACTAACAAATGAGGATTGGTAGCCTCCAACCTCCAAACAACAATTTTTCTAACAGCTGGTAATTTCTCACCTCCTCCCCCACTCTCTCCTTTTCCATTCCCCTGTTGTGGCTCCCCTGTCAACCATTCTCATCAGCTGCCCATCATTTCCCTCTGGTGCTCCTCCCCCTTCCCTTTCTCCCATTCTCTTCTCTTATCAGATTCATCCTTCTTCAGCCTTGCACTTCTTCCACCTATCATCTTCCAGCTTCTTTCTTTATCCCCTCCTCCCCATCCCACCTTCTACTTTTGGACTCATTTTCAGGGATGACAACTCATGCTCTTAGTCTTATTCTTGCATTTGTGAATTGCGTTTTGCACACTGGTTGTTTGTCAGTTTTTCATTGATACTATTGTATTTCTTTGTTCGACTGTGAATGCCTTCAAGAAAATGATTCTCAGGGAAGTATATAGTGACAATCAGTATACGTATTTTAATATTAAATTTATTTGAACTTTGAACTTACCTGCTCTCACCTATCATCTGCCGACTTGTATTCCTTCCCCTCCCCCTAACTTATTCCAGTTTCTTCTCCCTTCTTTTCCAGGCCTGGTGAAGGGTTTTGGCCTGAAACATCAACGGTTTATTCCTCTCCGTAGATGTTGCCTTACTTGCTGAGATCCTCTAGCATTTTGTATGTATTGTCTTATCATTTGCTGCTTAATCCTGCCCTGCTAATGCTGTTAGTTTCTGACTCTGGTAGGGCTGCAGAATTCCTATCTAATCAGCTGGTTTTGTGGCCTCATTAATGAAATCCTGCTTTTGTTGTCTAACATGGAAGCTTAAACACAAAATACTCTGCAGATGCTGGGGTCAAAGCAACACTCACAACACGCTGGAGGAGCTCAGCCGGTCGGGCAGCATCCTGATTGATCGTTTCCACGGATGCTGCCCGACCTGCTGAGTTCCTCCAGCATGTTGTGAGTGTTAACACGGAAGCTGTTGGAAACATAGTTTCACTGGTCTGGAGCCCCATTTTGAGGCACGTATGTACAGGGCCTGGTATTCAGTTTTGACTCTCCTCAAGGAAGCAGCCAATGCCCTGGGTTGATTGTCGCCACTGAGTTATGGACAGAGCAGACCTTGAAGTGACGTACAATGCTGCTGGCCTATGGTGCTTAATGAAGTGTACTTTATGGCCTCTCAAACCTGTTCACGTGACCTTTATTGCACCTGCATTGCTGAAGCTGTTCTGACCTCTAAGTGTGGTAAACACTCACTTTCAGTCATAAATCCCACTTCTGTGCTATTTCAGTTTTCAGATCTGCAGCCTAGATTTTCTGGTCTTGATGTGCATTGACAAACTGGATCCAAAGTTAGCTTGGTAATGGGAGACAGAGGTTCAAAGCTCAATTCAGTATATGTCACCACCTATTACCCTGAGATTCATTTCTTGCGGGCACTCATAGTAGAACAAGGAAATACAATGAATCGATGAAAAACTATGCACAAAGGCTAAAAAACAACTGATGTGCAAAAGAAGACAAACTGAAAACATAAATCAATAAATAAATAATACTGAGAACATGAGTTGTAGATTCCTTGAAAGTGAGACCATAGGTTGTGGAATCAGTTCAGTGTTGAGGTGAGTCAGGTTATCCACGCTGGTTCAGGAGCCTGATGGTTGAAGGGTAATAACTGTTCCTGAACCTGGTGGTGTGGGACCTAAGGCTCCGGTGCCTCCTTCCTGATGGTAATAGTGAGAAGAGAGCATGGCCTGGTTGGTGGGAGCCCTGATGATGGATGCTGGATGCTGCTCTCCTGAGGCAGTATTCCATGTAAGTGTGCTCAGTGTTGGAGAGGGCTATGCTTGTGATGGACTGGGCTGTTATCCATCATTTTTGTAGGCCTTTTTCATTCTTGGGAGTTGTGGAGTGACTTTTTCAGACTGGGGGGGGTGTAACTAGTGATGTATAACACTGATCAGTACTGCAATCTCTGTCATAAATACAAATACTTAGATGGGAATGGAGGTCGTCTGATTGGCAAGTTTGATGATGGCATGAAGGCCATGGAGTCACAGATAGGAAAGAAGTCCTATAAGGAAATTGAGGGACAGAGATTGGCTGGAAAATTGGATGGAACAGAGGCAGATGGAATTTAATCTAGACAAGTGTGATGTGATCTGTTTTGGGATGTCAGATACTGGCTGGACATACAAAGTAAGTAGAGTCATAGCATGCTACAAAGAAACAGGCCCTTTGGCCCATCTAGTCCATGCCAACCTGATCTTCTACCCAGTCCCATCTGCCTGCACCCAATTTTCTTCCAAACTCCCCCATCCATGTGCCAAACCAACTTCTCTTAAATTCAAAGATTCAAAGTACACATTATCAAAATATGTATGCAGTATAGAACCCTGAGATTTGTCTTACTAGAGCCATGAAACAAAGAAAGAAAAAAAAATAGAACCCATTCAAAGAAAAACATCAAACCAGCAAAGCACAAAAAAAAGAACAAATTGCACAAACGGCAAAATAAAAGTGAAAAACACAGAATATAAAACACCAAACCACACATCATCCAACCAGTCCAGGCACATTCATTTCAGCTAAATGTTACAATTGAACCCACATTTACCACTAGCACTGGCAGCTCGTTCCACTCTCACACCACCCTCAGAGTGAAGAAGTTTCCCCTCATATTCCCCTTAAGTATTTCACCTTTTACCCTCAACTATGATTTCTATCTATGGTCTCACTCAACCTGAAGGGAGAAAAGCCTGCATGCATTCATTCTACCCGTACTCCACATAGTTTGTGTACATCTACGCTCAGTGGTCACGATATTAGGTACCTCATAAAGTGACCACTGAGTGGATGCTTGTTGTCTTCTGCCACTGTAGCTCATCCACTTCAAGGTTTTGTGCACAGAAATGCTCTTCAGCACACCACTGTTGGTTATTCGAGTTACAGTCGCCTTCCTGTCAGCCTGAAGAAAGTCTGGCCATTCTCCTCTGACCTCTCATTATCAAAGCATTTTTGCCCACAGAACTGAAGTTTTTTGTTTGGTTTTTTTTTTGCACCATTCTCTGTAAACTCTAGATAGTGTTGTGCGTGAAAATTACAGGAAATCAGCAGTTTCTGAGATATTCAAACCACCCCATCTGGCACCAAAAATCATTCCACGCCAAAATGACTTCGATCACATTTCTTTCCCGTTATGACGTTTGGTCTGTACAACAACGGAACCTCTTGACCATGTCTGCATGCCATTGTGAGTTTTATGAGCTGCTGCCACATGATTGGCTGATTAGATATTTGCATTCATGAGAGGGTGTACAGGTGTACCTAATAAAACAGGCTCTGAGTGTAGCACAGAGGATCATGCCCTTCAGCACACGGTGTTGTGCTGATCTAATTACACTGGAGATTAAATGCCTGACTAAACTTGTCCCTTTTGCCTACATAGCGTCCCTATCCATCAGTTCTCTGCACTTCATGAGCCTAAGCATCTCTTAAACACTTCTGTTATATTTGCCTCCATTTCTGCCCCTGGCAGTGCATTACACCCACCCCTCTCAGTGTATATCGAAAACAAATCCTGCCCTGCACATTTCCTTTGATCCTGCCCCCTCTCAGTTTCAGTGACTGCCCTCTAAAATGTTATAACATTGGCTATTCTCCAGTCCTCCAGGGCCTCACCTGTTGCCAGTGAGGACGTGAAGATCTTCATTGAAGCCCCAGCCAACTCTTCTCTTGTGATCTCAGCGATAATAAACCTGATTCTGATTTTGATTCTTTCAATAACCCTGGATATATCCCTTCAGGCCCTGGGGGTTTCAGCTGATGCTTTTGAATAGACACTTCAACTCTGGGGGTGGGTGGAAAAGAATCCAGCGGTCTATCTATGCCTCTTGTAATCTTTTAAATTTCTATCAGATCTCCCATCAACTTCCGCCTCTTCAGAGAAAACAACCTAAGTTTGTTCAACTTCTCCTTTTAGCACATGTACTCTAATCCCTGTCAACCTCTTCTGGGCCTTCGCCAAAGCTTTCACTGTTGGGACAACGTAACAACAGATGTTGTTCTTCAAAGCTACTTATTATATATAATGATCCAAAATGTTTCCAAAGACTTAAGACGATAATTGGCCTTTTTATTCTTCAGTTTGATTGTTCATTCATGGTAAAGACATTTTTTTTTTGGAGTTTTGAGTAGCTGTGGGCGAATTAACTCATGATAAAATATCCATATCTATTTCCTTGCTGAAAATCCAATGCATCTGGAATTGCATGCAGGTAGAAATATTTATATATAGATAGAGATCTTTAGCCAAGTGGAACCTGATTCATGGAAAACAGAACTATATGCAGAACAACAGGGGTAGTTAGTTACTGCCTGTTACGCCACTGATGTTTAGAACAGTAATGAATGTCCTCCATCCCTGAACAGGGGTAGGGATCTATAGTAATGATGTTCATATTTCCAAAAAAAAGTCACTGGGGGCTGTTATGGAATTAGTAGCCTAAAAAAGGGTGTTGATAACTTATCCTTGCAAGAGACCTAAGTGCTACACCTCCTTCCTGTTTGGGCCCCAAACAGTCCTTCCAGGTGAGGCAACACTTCACCTGCAAATCTGCTGGGGTCGTCTATCGTGTCCGGTGCTCCTGATGCGGCCTCCTCTACATTGGTGAGACCCGCCGTAAATTGGGAGGGCACTTTGTCAAGAACCTCTGCTCCATCCTGCCACAAGTGGGACTTCCCGGTGGCCAAATATTTTAATTCTGATTCCCATTCCCATTCCCAATCTGACATGTCAGTTCAAGGCTTCCTTTTGTGCCAAGATTGCCCTCATGGTGGAGGAGTACCAGCATTATATTCCATCTAGGTAGCCTTCAACCTGATGGCAAGAATATCAATTTCTCCTTCTGGTAAACAATTCCCCCTCTGCCCCCTTCATCTACTACCCACTCTGGCCTTTTACCTGTTCTTACCTGCCTATTACTTCCCCCAGGACCCCTCCTCCTGCCCTTTCTCCTATGGTCCGCTCTCCTCTCCTATCAGATTACTTCATCTACAGCCCGTTATCTTTCCCACCCACCTGGTTGCACCAATCACCTTCCAGCTATCCTCCTTCCCCTCCCCCCCACTTTTTAATTCTGTTTACTTCCCCCGTCCGTCTCAGACCTGAAGAAGGGTCTTGGCCTGAAAAGTCGACTCTCTATTCATTTCCATAGATGCGGCCTGACCTGCTTAGTTTCTCCAGCATTTTGTGTGTGTGTTGCTGTTGATAACATTGATGAAGATGCAAGAAACTGAAGACGCTCAAACTTGGAGCTGCAAACAAAATGCTAAAGGAACTCAATTGGTCAGGCAGCTTCTTTGGAGGGAAATGGACAGTCAATGTTTCTATTGAAGGAAATGGGCTGAAAAATGAGCGAGATGTCTGTAAGGAGTTTATACGTTCTTCCTGTGACCATGTGGGTTTCCTCCCACATTCAAAAGATGTATCTGTTAGTAGGTTATAAACACAAGAGATTCCGCAGATGCTTGAAATTCAGAGCAACACACACACAAACTGGTGGCGGACCTCAACAGGTCGGGCAGCATCTAGAAAAGAATAAACAGTCGACATTTCAGGCTGAAGAAGTCAACTGTTTATTCATTTCCATAGATGCTGCCTGACCTGCTGAGTTCCTCCACCAGTCTGTGTGTCTTGCTCTGGGTTAGTAGGTTAATTGGTCACATTGCTGTAATTGGGCGGCGTGAGCACATTGGGCCAAAAGAGCCTGTTAGCATGCTGTATCTCTAAATAAACCTGCAAGAACTGCATAGATTCCATTTGGGCCAATAACTCTGATACCAAGTTACATGGGGACACCGTAGACTTGCCTCTGAGCATTAAGGACGAGCTTTAGAACCACATCTGCCTCCCTTTTGCTTGTTGGCTGCCCAAGTGTCTAAACTGACCCTTGCCATGTTTAATATTGATTTGATGTCCATCTCCAAAACATCGCAGTAAAAGAAAAAATTGCAAGACATGAGATTTTGCAGACGCTGGAAATATGGAGCAACACACACAAAAATGCTGGAGGAACTCAATGGGTCAGGCAGCATCTCTGGTGGAAAATGGACAGTCGAGGCTTCAGGCTGAGATCCTTCATCAGGACTGGAAAGGAAGGGGGCAGAATCCAGAAAGAAAAATGAGTTGCTTGTCCCACCCCCACCTCCCCAAAAAATGTGTGTCCTCGATCCCCCAAAAATGTTGGCTTGATCCCAAAAAGGGGTCATGTCTAATAAAGTCCAATAAATGAATTCTGCTAGTCATAAAGTACTACAGCACAGAAAAAGGCCCTTCAGCCCATCTAGTCCATGCTGAACTATTACTCTGCCCAGTCCCATCGACCTGCACCCAGACCTTAGGCATCAATACCCCTCCCATCCATGTACCTATTCAAATTGCTTTTAAATGTTGAAATAGCTATGTGAATCAGGAGGGGCAGAGAGAGAGAGATGATCTGATATATTGTTTTCTCTTTCCAAAGTTTTGGCTGAGTTTTTTCAGCACCTCTTGTTTCAGATTCCAGCATCTGCAGTTCTGTTTCCCACCATGTCTAATGAAGATGTTGAAAGCCATTAAAAAGCTTCCAAATGTTGTCATTAGACAAGTACAATTCAGTGCTACGGTTGTCATTTAAATCATGTGTATTGCGAACACTACTTTAAGACACGCATCAGAGCAGCAGTTTACATAAACCACCAGAATTTTTGTGAATCATACCAAGATAATTGTTTGCTGCCTAACAAAGTTGCGTATTATAAATGATGCCTCCAACATGTGTATTAAAAACAAGTGCTAAACAATTTAAACTGTCAATCTTGTTTGCATCACAAGCGATCGGAAACCTTGGAGACAAGGAGGAAATTTCAAATCTCTTTCAAAACGGAGGGAGCATTAAGCATTATACTACAATAACACTGTCAGTCTGGATTAGGGACATCAAGGTATACAACTAGAACAAGTCATATTCCAATTTCCATTGACAGTTTTATTGCGCTGAAATACCAGTGTAAATCATATTGCTGAATCCTTTATTTATGAAGAGAAGAGTTCTGAACTCAATATACTTGAACTGAAACCCACTGGAGGTTTTGAATTACCAAAACAATTTATTTTGTTACATGTCTAACCAAAGCTTGTGTTCTCGTGATCGGTCCAATTCGTGTATCATTGCCGATACACAAGAAACCTACTTGGGCGTGTTTTGGTAATGTGAACATGAGGCAAAATAGATGAAATGTCACTATTCATAAGAATATGTCACATAAATGTCTGAAAGTTACAGTTCATGTTGAGAGAGCAGTTTGTAAGACCTGAATAAACCAAAAATAACTGAATAATTACTTCCTCACTGTTTTTTTTTGTTCTTTTTGCTCTACTTAAATTGATTTTAATATATTTCACATTTTAATTTATACTTTTATTATGTATTGCAATGTACTGCTGCCACAAAACAGCATATTTCATGACATATGCCAGTGATATTAAATCTGATTCTGTCTTCCAAGACCTATTTTAAAATTTATCCTTACCTACTGACTTTCACAGCTATCTTGACTATACCTCTTCCCACCCTGTCACCAATGAAAATGCAATTCCCTTCTCTCCATTAGAGATGTTCTCCTTCTTCAAAGAATGGGGTTTTCCTCCCTTAACTATTGATACTGCCCTCAACCACGTCTCCTCTATTTCCTAGTCATCTGGCCTCACCCCATCTTCCCCCTGCCTTAGCAGGGATAGAGTCCCTCTTGTCCTCACCTCCACCCCATGATCCTGCGCATCCAGCACATCATTGCCCACAACATCTGCCATCTTCAATGGGAGGCTAAACATATTGTTTCCAACCCTCCCCCCCCCCCACTTTCCACAGGGATCACTCCCTCCCTCTGCGATTCCCTTGTCCATTCACCCCTCCACACTAATCTCCCTCCCAGCACTGATCCCTGCAAGTGGCCAAAGTGCTACACCTGCCCATTCACCTCCTCCCTCACTTGCATCAGGGGCCCCAACCAGTCCTTCCAGGTGAGGCAAGACTTCACCTGCAAATCTGTTGGGGCCATCTATTATATCCAGCGCACCCAGTGCAGCCTCCTCTACATTGGCAAGACCCAATATATATTGGGGGACCACTGTGTCGAGCACCTTTGCTACATTTGCCACAAGCAGGATTTCTCAGTGACTAGCAATTTTAATTCAAATCCCCATTTCCATTCTGACATGGCCGCCTCTGCCACCATGCTCAGATTAGAGGAGCAAATCCTCAATCCATCTGGGTAGCCTCCAACCTGATGGTGTGAACATTGATTAATCTAACTTCCGGTAATTTTCCTCCTCCCCTAGCCCTCGTCTTCCGTTCCCCACTCTGGTCCCCCCCGCCACCTCTTCTCTTCTCCTCACCTGCCTATCATCTCTCTCGGGTGCTCCTCTTCCTTCCCTTTCTCCCATGGTCCACTCTCCTCTCCTATCAGATTCCTCCTTTTTCTGCCCTTTGGCCTTTTCCACATATCACCTCTCAGCCCCCAGCCCGCCAGGCTTCACCTTTCACCTTCCATCTTGTCCTCCTTCTCTTTACCTCATCTTCTTATTCTGGCATCTTCCGCCTTCCTTTCCAGTCCTGAAGAAGGGTGTCAGCCTGAAACGTCAACCATTTATTGTTTTCCATAGATGCTGCCTGACCTACTGAGTTCCTCCAGCATTTTGCATGTCCTATTTTAGAACTTATTTTCGTTTCAACATTTATCAGACATTGCTTTGAGTATCATAGAATCAAGCAGCACAGAATCTGGTCCCTTTAGATCACCTCATCCACGTACATAGTGTTGCTAGAACTGCACTCAACCCAGTTGTCTGCATTATTATTATTATGATTATGACATTATTATGATTATGAGGACACACAGTCCCGTTTTATTGTCATTTAGTAATGCATGCATTAAGAAATGATAAAAATGTTTTTCCAGAATATCACAAAAACATATGACAAACCGACTTAAAAACTAACAAAAACCACATAATTATAACATATAGTTACACCAGTGCAAAGCAATACCGTAATTTGATAAGAACAGACCATGGCACAGTAAAAGTCTCAAAGTCTCTTGAAAGTCCCATCATCTCACGCAGACAGTGAACCTCCAGCGCCAACTTGCCGATGCAGCATCCTGGAAGCATCCGACCACAGTCCAACTCCGAGTCCATCCAAAAAACTCCGAGTCTCCGACCACCTATTCGACCATTAGGCCTGCACACACCCCCCCCCGCCTCCCTGCATGACTTTTCTATCTTGGTACCCGTAAATGCCTTTTAAAACAATGGCTGTTCCACTTCCTCTGGCAACTCATTCCAGATATTTAGCCTCCTCTGTGTGTAGGGAAAAATCCATCTTCTTTAAATGTCTTCCCTCAGAGTCAGAGTTGATTGTCATATGCATATACATGTACAGAAGTCATATACATGTATGCACAGGTGCAGTGAAAAACTTGCTTGCAGCAGCATAATAGGGCGCACTGCAACAGAGAAGCAGCACTCACAAGAAAAGTATAAATTAAATACAAATGATACACTTTTACGAGAATACTGTGTTTACAAGGAAGTCCAAAGTGGTTAGGGTTTTGCCAGCTGGTTCCATAACCAAACAATTGCGAGGAAGTAGTAGTTTTGAACCTGGTAGTGAGGCCCCTCTCACTTAAACCTGCATCCTCAATTTCCAGACTTCCTCGTCTGGTAAAGGGTTATCTGTCCTATCTACACCACTCATTTATTAGGTTTTATTAACCTGTTGTACTTTATACTTTATTGTTGCCAACAATTGATACTAGAGCGTACATTCATCACAGCGATATTTGATTCTGCGTTTCGTGCTCCCTGGAGTACAAATCGATAGTAAATAGTAAAAATTTAAATTATAAATCATAAATAGAAAATAGAAAATGGAAAGTAAGATAGTGCAAAAAAAAACCAAGAGGCAGGTCTGGATATTTGGAGGGTACGGCCCAGATCCGGGTCAGGATCCGTCAGCAGTCTTATCACAGTTGGAAAGAAGCTGTTCCCAAATCTGGTTGTACGAGTCTTCAAGCCCCTGAGCCTTCTCCTAAAGATCACCTGCTCAGTTTCCTACATTCTTGTGGGTACACTCAATAGAAATCAAATACTGATGCATATGCCTGAAGTTTCTCTTTTCCATTAGCTGAAAATGTCTACTTTTAACCAACGATAATCAAAAAGCTAAAAAAAATTTACAGATGCTGGAAATGGAAACAGAAAATCTACAGAAGGAGAAGCGGTGTGAATGTACAGTAGCATGGCGGTTAGTGCGATGCTGTTACAGCTCAGGGTGTCGAAATCCGGAGTTCAATTCCGGTGTCCTCGGTCAGCAAGTTTGTACGCTTCTTCCCGTGTTCCCATGGGTTTTCTCTGAATGTTCCAGTTTCCTCCCACAGTCCAAAGATGTAGCAGTTAGTAGGTTAACTGGTCAAATGTAAATTATCCCATGATTAGGTGAGGGCTAAGTTGGTTGGTTGCTGGGCAACATGGCTTGAAGGGGTGAAAGGGCCTATTTCATCCTGTATCTCTAAATATATATAAAATATTGGGTTGAGAGCATTTCAAATTTATTTAAAATACTCCCCAGCTGAACCAATGATAGAAATGTAAAAAGTTAAGCACGGTGGATTACAGATTTCAATAAACACACCAGAAAGCAAACAAAGAAGTGATGCTGAACAAAGAACAGAATACAGTACTAAAAACTGAGCAAATCAAGCAGGATTGGAAGGAATTCTGTCCTCTTCTGAGTCCAAGCCCTTCAATGTGGTAAACATGCAACTGTTCCTCAATTCAGGAATTACAGGGATTAAAAATAAATGGCCTTCATTCCAGTGATGTACCTCTGGACAAAAGACAGAAATTGTATTTCCACTGAGTCCCGATGGAGGGTCGAGTCCCAAAACATCGGCAATTCATTCCCTCTCCACAGATGCTCCCTCACCTGCTGAGTTCCTCCAGCATTTTGTGTGTATTACTCTGGATTTTAACATCTGCAGAATTGCTAGTGTTTACTCAATGTTCAATGTTGCTTTAGATCAAAATGAAGTTTTGCTTATTTAATCCTTAGAATTAAGCCATGTATCAAAATGGGAATCTACTAGTTATATACTATGGGCGCCATGGTAACGCAGTGGTTAGCATGACGCTATTACTACACAGATTGGAGTTCAGAGTTCAATTCTGACACTCTCTGTAAGGAGTCAGTATGCCCTCCATGTGGAATGTATGAGTTTTCCCTGGGTGCTCTAGTTTCAAAAAACTTCAAAGTTCAAAGTACATTTATTATCAAAGTATGTACACTTTATACAACCTTGAGATTCGTCTCCTTACAGGCAGCTACAGAACAAAGAAACCCAAAAGAACACATTAAAACAAAAGAAGACTGTCAAACACCCAATATGCAGAGGGGAAAAAAAAGTGCAAACAATAAAAGTAAGCAAATAGCATTCGGAACTGAAGCTCACAAAAGTGAGTCCACACTGTCATAGCTGCAGGCCACAGCCACAGTTTGCTGCAGAGATTAGTAAACTTTGCCGAGCAGCAAGCTGAGGTTCAGTGCAGAGTTGAGTAAAACTCGCGGAACAGTGGTTGAACCAGCCCATCGCTCGCCTTTGGCCGCAGCACCCTGACCTTTTCAATCCGGCCCGGCGCTTAAATCGTCCAAACCTCAGGTCATACCTCGCTCTCAGACCGGGGCCTGCCGCTTAGATAGGCTGTCGGGCTGGTGCCCCGCCATTTCAATTTACAATGGGTCATTGTAAATTGTCCTGTGGTTAGGCTAGCGTTAAGTCTGGGGTTGTGGCTCCAAGGGCTGGAAAGACCTGTTCCACATTGTATCACAATAGATAAATAAAACATCAGGGTACCCACATCACAAGTCTCAAATAACTTGAATTCAGAGAAAAGAGGCGAGTAGATTACCAGCAACATCATCAGAAAACCTAGTTATGATATGCAGTAGTTTCTCCTACATTGGCCATTTCTTATTTATTGTTGCATTGGAAATGTAATTAATTTAGTCTTGAACAACAGTATATGCAGAATCTTTAGTGCTAACAGAAATTGAAAGTCTTGCACTATGATCCGTGGTTACAAAACTCGAGTTATGTCCCCTTATAGCTCTTGAACATGACTCTGGTGCGGGGGTTCCCAACCTTTCTTATGGCATGGACCCTTACCATTAACCGAGGGGTCTAGGTTCAGGACCCCTGGTCTGGTGACTGAGCTGTAACGAAGACACCTGTCAGAAACAACCTCATTCACACTCAGACTGAAACCCTTTTAAGTCTGTTTTAGACTTGCAACGGTATTGATCATTCCAGCTAACATACAGGTTGGAATGACTGAAGAGTTCTGTGTTGGAAAATTGGAGGTTTAACATAGAAAACCTACAGCCCAATACAGGCCCTTTGGCCCACAGAGTTGTGCCGAACATGTCCCTACCTTAGAAATTACTAGACTTCCCCATAGCGCTCTAATTTTCTAAGCTCCATGTACCTATCCAAAAGTCTCTTAAAAGACCCTATCGTATCCGCCTCCACCACTGTTGCCAGCAGCCCATTCCACACACTCACCACTCTCTGAGTAAAAAACTTAACCCTGACATCACCTCTGTGCCTACTCCCCAGCACCTTAAACCTGTGTCCTTTTGTGGCAACCATTTCAGCCCTGGGAAAAAGCCTTTGACTATCCACACGATCAATGCCTTTCATCATCTTATACACCTCTATCAGGTCACCTCTCATCCTCTGTCGCTCCAAGGAGAAAAGGCCGAGATCACTCAACCTGTTTTCATAAGGCATGCTCCCCAATCCAGGCAACATTCTTGTAAATCTCCTCTTTATACTGTCCTGTTTCAATTGACCATTAGTTTGCCAAATACCTACAAATGCCTTTGCCCCTTGTGGGGAACGAGGTCTGGTTGATGGGGCTCGCAATAGAAGATCAGTAAAGATGCAAAACAAATTCAAATAATTCTGACAGGTTAACTTAAGTCTGACCTGTAATCTACAGTTAAAACTTTCCTGAGTATTAGAACTCTAATCAGTTCCCTGGACAATAAGACGGTTCCATGAAACTAACTGTTGAAGGACTGATGCTGATTTAGAATTTAGGCTGAAAAAGTCTTAAATGTCATAAGTACCAGAAAACTCTTGAGTAGAGACCAGAAAAGGTTTTGATTGAAGTCTACAGAATAGCATTCAAATGTATTTATGAATATACAACTAAATCGGGTAAAGGTGAGGCTGAGTCAAGGGTCGAAGCAAAGTCGGGTCGAGGTATTTTCGAGGTGAAGTCGTGATGAGCGGTGCTGAGGAGAGGCAGATTCAGGGCACGTTCACCTAAACCGAGACCGAAGTGCTGGGCCGAAAGGTGGCGGCAGGGTCCAGGCCCAGAGTATATTGACATGACAAGGCCTGGGTCATTGAGCAAGGAATAACCTGATGTTTGCACAATTTAAACAGTGGGCCAGATGGACTGGAAAGGCAGGGTGCTTGGCCGATTCTGCACCCTGCTTCGCGATGTTTACTCCACTCTTCGCTACACTGAGGCTGGGGCTGGGGCCTACTCTGGCTGCTCCAGGCTCACTTTTGCTCTAAATGCTATTTGCTTACTTTTATTGTGTGCACAATTCACTTTTTCTCTCTCTCTCTGCACATTGGGCATTTGTCTTTCTACTTTTTTTTTGTTACGGGTTCTTTTGGGTTTCTTGATTCGTGGCTGTCTGTAAGGAGACAAATCTCAAGGTTGTGTATTTGTATCCAAATCATTTATATAATAAATAACAAGGTTCCCAACACAAACCCCTAGTGACTGGCCTCCATTCTGGGAAACAGTCTTCAACCGTCAACCTTTGTGTCCTGTCTCTGGATTCCATGGGACCTTACCTTTCAGACCAGCCTGCTCTGTGGGACCATGTCAAAGGCCTTGCTAATGTCCAATTGTACAACATTCACAGCCCTACCTTCATCTCTATTTTTAGTTACTTCTTAAAAAAAACTTTAAAAGATTCTTCAAGCACAACTTCAAACTCACAAAGCTATCCTGCCTCCTCTTAATTACACTTAGTTTATCCAAATGTGGGTAGATCTTGTCCTTCAGAATTCCCTCCAAGAACTTCCCAGCTACGGATGTCAGGCTGGCCAGGCTTGTCTTGCTGTCTTTTCTAAACAACAGGACAACATTAGCCATCTTCCAGTGTTTGGGAACTTCACCAGTGACTAACAATGAAACAAATATCTCCACACGGGCCTCTGCCACTTCCTCTCTAGCTTCCCACAAACTCAATCAAACCTTGGAGATTTGTATGGTTGCTTAAATGACATTTATTTCTGTTTTATTAGAAAATTAATATTAAATCATAACATCCTGAATCAAAGACACAGGAACATCAATGGAGCTAGAATGATGATTGGGGTATCAATGTGAATTATTTTCCTTCCTGGCCATAAAAAAAAATTGCCCACTGTGGAATATGCATTGCTTTTAATCTCTTGAAGTTTATCAGCCCCATGTGAAGTTAACAGGATGCTATCACACTGTGAAATTTTTGCATCATCCACAGCACAATCAAATATCATTCCTTCTTACTATAGCTCACGCTTGCACCTCACGCAATTTCATAAATTATCGTTCTCCTTTCTCAGCAGCGCAGGCGTATCATCTCTCAAAGGGGCCTCATCCATTCTGTGGTACTTACACTCAAGTCCTCTGAAACTTAGCTGAACAACTGGTCTGAGATCAGAACTCTTAGTTTTTACATCACAAGATTCTCCTTGACATTACAGTAAAAACACAACAAAATAGATTTAAAAGTCTGAACAAGGTAAATAATGATTCATCCTTCAGGCAATCTTTTGTCAAAGGGAAGATCCATTTGACCAGCCCTTATAAGAACATTGCTTCACAGCCAATACTATATGTTCTTGTAACATCTTGCAAAACAAAAACAGTGGATATTAAAAACAATGTATTATCCAAACACTAAAATTATTTGAAGCTGACTTTATTTTAAATGAGTGCTACTTTATTCAAGTTGGGTATCTGTAAACAATTTATTTTTGATTTCTTTATGTTAGAGAATAACATACACAAACACAAAAAAAATTCTGATCAAGGAAACACTTCCAACTCTGTTTCCTGCTGGTATGGAGATGGAATCTCTCCACCCAGCAGGACAGTGGGCTGGAGGGATGGGCACGTGAAGTCAAACTCTCTACTTTCTTTCTTAGTTCAGTTTTCCTGTTCTTAATTTGAAAGTGATTGGAGGAAATTATAGAGGGGGATGTCAGAGGTGGAATTTTACCATGTTGCCAGGAGTGGTGGTGGAGGTAGAATCATTAGGTGCATTTAAGAGACTCTTAGATAGGCAAATGAATGAAAGAAAAATTGAGGGCTATGTAAACATGCAAAATTCTGGAGGAACTCAGCAGGTCAGGCAGTACCTGTGGAAATGAATAAACAGTCGATATTTCGGGCCAAGACCCGTCATCAGGACTGGAAAGGAGGGGGAAGACGCCAAGCCAAACAGGTGAGAGGAGAGGGAGGAGGACAAGCTAGAAGGTGATAGGTGAAGCCAGGTGGGTGGAGAGGGGAGCGGGAAGAGTGGGGAGGGGGAGGAAGTAAGAAGCTGGGAGGTGATGGGTGGAAAAAGCCGAGGGCTGGAGAAGAAGAAATCTGAGTGGACCATGGGAGAAGGACAAGAAGAAGTGGAAACAGGGGGTGGTGGTAAGTAGATGAGGAGAAGAGGAAAGAGGCCAGAGTGGGAATGAGAAGAAGATTGAGGAGAAAAAAATTGATCTCCATGCCATCAGGTTGAAGGCTATCTAGGGGGAATATGCGGTGTTGCTCCTCCACCCTGAGGTTGGCCTCATCATGGCAGAAGAGGAGGTTATAGACTAACATGTCAGAACAGGAATAGGGATAGGAATTAAAATGTTTAGCCACAGGGAAATTCCGCTTTTTGCGGTTGAGGCAGAGTTGGTCAACAAAGCAATCCCCCAATCCAGGTCGGGTCTCACCACTGTAAAGAAGGCCACATCTGGATACAATAGATGACCCCATCAGATTCACAGATGAAGTATTGTCTCAGCTGGAGGGGCTGTTTAGGGCCCTGAGTAGAGGTGAGGGAGGAGGTGAATAGCAAGTGTGGCATTCCTGTTGCTTGCATGTATGCATAGCCAGTGTAAATTGGGGGACGGCTTTGTCGAGCACCACCGCCCTATAGACAAAAAGTGGAATTTTCCGGTGCTCTTTCCCCCATGGTCTACTCTCCTCTCCCATCAGACACCTTCTCCTCCATCCCTTTACTTTTTCCACATATCACCTCCCAGCTTCTTGCTTCATGACCCATCTTGCTTTACCTTTCACCTTCTTGCTTGTTCCCCTTCCCCTCCCCCCACCATCTTATTTAGGCATCCTCCCCCTTCCTTTCCAGTCCTGATGAAGGGGCTCGGCCCGAAATGTCAACTGTTTATTCATTTCCATAGATACTGCCTGACCTGCTGGGTTCCTCCAGCATTTTGTGTGAATAGCTCTGGATTTCCAGACTCTGCAGAATTGGTGTGCAAGAGGAAAATGTTATATTGATCACAGACAGGGTTAAATGGTCAACACAATATTGTGGGCCCAATGGCCTGTACAGTGCTGTGCTGTAGTATGTTCATCTATTTCACCTTTGATTTCCTAAAAGTCACATGATGGTGTTGTTGACAAATTGTAAGCATGAATCACTATCGACTAACTTATTTCAGACTCAGAAAGACAAAGTAAACTATCATAATTGAGAGCTTTGGGAATCAGAAATCCCAAGTCACTTTTCCCCTCTCAAGCATTACGAAATAACCATCTGTTACGTCTCCGCTTACTCATGCACAGTACTAAGAATGTTACATTCCGCTTATTTTGCCTAATTGCATGTGTGCGTTACTGTTCAGTCTTGTATTCCTATTTGTGAAAGTTTGTTACATTCCGATGAGAGGCCATCAGGCTGGATTGATTGTACAACAGTGACTGCATCATGAGGTACATCATTGGCCAGAAAGCACCTTGACTTCTCATTAAAAGATTAGGTGATGGCAAGTTCTACACTGAGTGGCCACTTCATTAAGTACACCCATACACCAGCTCACTAATGCAAATATCTAATCAGCCAATCATGTGGCTACTACTCAATGCATAAAAGCATGCAGACATAGTCAAGAGATTCAGTTGTTGTTCAGGCCAAAGTTCAGAAAGGGGAAGAAATGTTATCTAAGTGACTTTGACCAGGTTTATGCCAGGCAGGGTGGTTTGAGAATCTCAGAAACTGCTGATCTCTTAGGATTTTCATGCTCAACAGTCTCTCAATTTTATTGAGAATGGGGAAAAAACAACAAAAAAAAATCCACCGAGTGGCGTTTCTGTGGGCAAAACTGCCTTGTTAATGAGAAACATCAGAGGAGAATGGAATGGCCAGACTGGTTCAAGCTGACAAGAAGGGGACAGTAACTCAAATAAGCAGGTGTAACAGCAGTGGTGTGCTGAAAACAATTTCTGAATGCACAACATATTGAACCTTGAAGTGGATGGGCTGTGGAACATACACTCAGTGGCCACTTCATTAGGTACAGGAGGAAAATAAGCTGCAGAAAGTTGTGAACTCAGCCAGCTCCAACATGAGGACTAGCCTCCCCAAAAGGCGATGCCTCAAAAAGGTGGCATCCATCATTACCGACCCACATCGCCCGGAACATGCCCTCTTCTCATTGCTACCATCAGGGAGGACGTATAGGAGCCTGAAGACACACGCTCATCAATTCAGGGATAACTTGGTCCCCTCTGCCATCAGAAAACTGAATGGACATTGAACCCATGAACACTATCTCGCTAAAGAGGTGCAGTCGACGTTTCAGGCCGAGACCCTTCGTCAGGACGAAGGGTCTCGGTCTGAAACGTCGACTGCACCTCTTCCTAGAGATGCTGCCTGGCCTGCTGCGTTCACCAGCAATTTTTATGTGTGTTGCTTGAATTTCCAGCATCTGCAGAATTCCTGTTGTCAACACTATCTCACTACTTTTTTTGTATTATTTATTTAATTTAACTACTTAATATATATCAATATATTGTATATAGAAACCATAGAAACTACAGCACAGAAACAGGCCCTTTGGCCCTTCTTGGCTGTGCCGAACCATTTCCTGCCTAGTCCCACTGACCTGCACACGGACCATATCCCTCCATACACCTCCCATCCATGTATCTGTCCAAATTATTCTTAAATGTTAAAAAAGAACCCGCATTTACCACCTCGTCTGGCAGCTCATTCCATACTCCCACCACTCTCTGTGTGAAGAAGCCCCCCCTAATGTTCTCTTTAAACTTTTCCCCCCTCACCCTTAACCCATGTCCTCTGGTTTTTTTCTCCCCTTGCCTCAGTGGAAAAAGCCTGCTTGCATTCACTCTATCTATACCCATCATAATTTTATATACCTCTATCAAATCTCCCCTCATTCTTCTACGCTCCAGGGAATAAAGTCCTAACCTATTCAACCTTTCTCTGTAACTCAGTTTCTCAAGTCCTGGCAACATCCTTGTAAACCTTCTCTGCACTCTTTCAACCTTATTTATATCCTTCCTGTAATTTGGTGACCAAAACTGAACACAATACTCCAGATTCGGCCTCACCAATGCCTTATACAACCTCATCATAACATTCCAGCTCTTATACTCAATACTTCGATTAATAAAGGCCAATGTACCAAAAGCTCTCTTTACGACCCTATCTACCTGTGACGACACTTTTAGGGAATTTTGTATCTGTATTCCCAGATCCCTCTGTTCCACTGCACTCCTCAGTGCCTTACCATTAACCCTGTATGTTCTACGTTGGTTTGTCCTTCCAACGTGCAATACCTCACACTTGTCAGTATTAAGCTCCATCTGCCATTTTTCAGCCCATTTTTCCAGATGGTCCAAGTCCCTCTGCAGGCTCTGAAAACCTTCCTCACTGTCTGCTACACTTCCAATCTTTGTATCATCAGCAAACTTGCTGATCCAATTTACCACATTATCATCCAGATCATTGATAAAGGTGACAAATAACAATGGACCCAGCACTGATCCCTGTGGCACACCACTAGTCACAGGCCTCCACTCAGAGAAGCAATTCTCTACCACCACTCTCTGGCTTCTTCCATATACTGTACTGTATATACTGTAATTCACAGTTTTATTATCATATATTGCAACGTGCCACAATAACAACAAATTTCAGGACATATGCTGATGATAATAAACCTGATGTTGATTCTGATTAATAAAGTTGCCACTGAGTGCATATAAATATTAAACCTCTCTTCCTATATATTGTCGAGACCAAAAGAACAATTAAATAGCATACGTGCAATTGGGCTTTATCAACAATTCTAATAAATGAAGGGTTAATTATGACCAGAAATACAAACCATGTCTTCTAGGAAGTTTATTTCTCTGCATAATGGAGCCCATCTGTTGAGAGTAGTAAATAAATACTGTACTAGCAAACGTTATGGATGCATGGAAAGCACTACGTTGTGATATGGCGCTGAAGAGGCTTGTTCATAATATCAATGGTTACTATTCTGATGTTTCTATCGGGGAAATTGCAGGATTAATCAAATTGATTTAAGCTTAACACGCCGAATGTAGTAAATATGTAGTCCTTGATCTGTTAAATACTGTGTTGAAAGAATCAACCTGCTGGATGAGGGAATTCCTGTCAGTAAACATTTCATTTATTTATTTACTTTGAATGTGCAGTTTGTCTTCTGTTGCACATCTGGTTATTTGTCAGTGTTTGTGTGTAGTTTTTCACCGATTCCATTCTTTGTTCGACTGTGAATCCCAGGGTAGTATAATAAATTTAATTTGATCTTTGAAATTTAGTCTGAACTATGTTTAAGCAAGGCAGTAAACTGGCAGATTGGAAGGAACTTCACTGGTTTCCTGATTTTAGTGAAAAACTGTGAGATACAAAAGAATAACAATGGTACTCTGACTATTCTGTTGTGCTAATTTTGTAGCTGGTTTAGATTATCAGGACTGTGGCATGAGGCCACAACAAGAACACACGAAAAATGATTCATATTCCCCTCTCAAAGCAAAAAGATGAACTCTGCAAATTGGAGGTTACTGGGGTGGCACATGCCTAGAGTAACAAAGAGATTCTGCATGTGTACTGTACACAGTCTGTGTCGCCCTATTTGAGAAACAATACTTGAGGCAGTTCCAAAAAAGATTCATTGGGCTAATTCAAGAGGTGGGAAGAACTGTCCTATAGTAGGCAATTAAAATGTTAGATCTATGTTCTTAGAAACAAATGACTGGTGATCTTACTTAATTCCCATCACCTCTACTGGGGCATAGCCACTGGTAGCTCACCAGAGTCCTCTGTTCTGGGCCAGTTTTTTCATGTTGTCTACAGGTGTAGGCCATCTTCTTGGTGTATCCTTCCTCTCCCAGGCACGAGGTCTTTGGATCTTCTGTTGACATTTCTGTAGCTCTGAGTTTCACAGGATGAGATTGCTAGTCCCCTGCCCAGCCCTACACCTTTCGCAGCTGGTCTGGGGAATGTCCATGGCAGAGTTGGTTGGTAACTGAAACAGAAAGTATGCTCAGCAGGTATGAAACAAGTTGGTGCCACTTGTGGGAAATCTAAATCAAGGAGATATAGTTATAAATTTTAGGAGAACCTTACCCCTAACCTTACAGGAGCCTCAAGACTCACACCACCAGGTTCATGAACAGTTATCACCCCTCAACCATTAGGCTCCTGAATTCAGAGGAAATAACTTCACTCAGCTTCATTACCCCATCATTGATCTGTTCCCACAACCCATAGATTCACTTTCAAGGACTCTTCATCTCAGGTTCACAATATTTATTGCTTAATTAATTAATTACTTAATTTTCTTTCTTTCTTTTTGTATTTGCACAGTGCGTTGGCTTTTGCACACTGGTTATGCATCCTGTTGATGCGGTCTTTCATCAATTATTGGATTTATTGAGTATGCCCGTAAGAAAATGAGTATCAGGGTTGAATGTGGTGACATACAGATATGTACTTTGATAATAAATTCACTTCGAACTTTGATCACTTAAAGCTGAAGTGGATCAGAACTACACACGAAGGGTGGTGAATCCTCGAAATTCTCTGTATTAAAGGGTTGCGGAGGCAGGGTCATCGAGGATAGCTAAAGAGGGCGCTGATACAGTTCTGAAGGATCAGAGAATTGGGGGTCTCTAAGGAACTAGCACTGAAGTGAGGAAACTCGGGTTAGTTCATCCATGATCATATTCCAGGCTGAAGAAGGCAAATGGCCTATCCCTGCTCCTATTAATTATGTGTCAACTTCTGGCTACGTCCAGTGGTTCAGCACCAATAAAGATCTGGATTCCAATGGCAAATAGAGCAGAGACATCATATAGAAAATACTTTCTAAATTTACAATAATCTCACACATTAATCACAAAATACACTCTATGGCCTCTTAATTAGGTATACCTGAACACCTGCTTGTTAATGCAAAAATCTAATCAGCCAATCATGTGGCAGCAACTCAATACATAAAAGTATGCAGACATGGTCAAGAGGTTCAGTTGTCGTTCAGACCGAACATCAGAATGGGGGAGAAATCTGATCTTAGTGACTTTGCCTGTGGAATGATTGTTGGTGCCAGATGGGGTATCTCAGAAACTGCTGATCTCCTGGGATTTTCATGCACAACAGTCTCTAGAGTTTACAGAGAATGGTGCAAAAAACAAAAGAAAAACACATCCAGTGAGCGGCAGTTCTGTGGGTGAAAATGCCTTGTTAATGAGAGAGGTCAGAGGAGAATGGCCAGACTGGTTCAAGCTGACAGGAAGAAGAACGTAACTCAAATAATCATGTGTTACATCAGTAGTGTGCAGAAGAGAATTTCTGAATACACAACACATTGAATCTTGAAGTGGATGATGGGCTATAGCCACACAACAGCATGAACATACACTCAGTTGCCACTTTATTAAGTGCAGGAAGTACCTGATGAACTTGAGCTTCTGCAGATGTTGAAAACCCAGGGTAACACACACAAAACGCTGGAGGAACTCAGCATGTCAGACAGCTTCAATGGAAATGAATAAGCAGTCCATAGTTCATGCCGGGACCCTTTACCAGGACTGAAAAGGAGGGGGTAGAAGCCAGAATAAGTAGTTGGAGGAGGGGAAAGTGTACAAAATGGAAGGTGATAGGTGAAGCCAGGTAAGAGGGGGAGGGGGGATGAAGTGAGAAGCTGGTAGGTGATAAGTGGAAAAGGTAAAGTGCTGGAAAAGAAGGAATCTGATGGGAGAGGAGAGTGAACCACAGGAGAAAGGGAAGGAGGGGCAGCAGCAGGGAGAGGTGATCAGCAGGTGAGGAGAAGAGAGGCAAGAGGCATGCTTGGGTGGGGAATGGAACAAGAGGGAAGGGGGAGGGGGAAAATTACCAAGTTAAAGAAATTTGTATTGATAGAGTGGCTTTCTTGATATCCATTCAATTAAATACTCTTTCAAATGCCTTCACTCTTGTGAATTAGATAGACAATTGCGCACAACGGAAGCCTAGAAACAACAAAAAAGATAATGCTATTTTTTCGGACATTGGTTCAGTGGTAAATATTGGTTAGTAGCGAAGTCTTCTTTAAATTTACGTCCACCTGCGTGAGAGTGCTAGTTTGACATTGATCTGGTCACAGTCTTTTCCATGGGTAGGGGATCGAGCAGAGGGGACACTTCCTGTCCCTGGGTGTCAGCATCTCTGAAGATATATCCTGCACCCAACATATTGATGCATTTACAAAGAAGACATACCAGCAGCTATATTTCAGTAGGAATTTTAAGAGTCTCGGCATGTCACCAAAGACTTGCGCAAACCTCTACAGATGTATAGTGGACAGCATTCTTACTGGTTGCTTCATCATCTAGCATGGAGAAGCAACTGCACAAGATCAGAAAAAGCTGCAGAAGGTTGCAAACTCAGCCAGCTCTATCATGGACACTAGTCTCCCCAGCATTGAGGATATCTTCAAAAGGCAATGACCCAAAAAGGGGGCATCCATCATTAAGGACCCTCACTGCCCAGATTGCTACCATCAAGCAATAGGTGCAGGAGCCTGAGGGTGTACACTCAATATTTTACAAACAGCTTCTTCCCCACAACCATCGAATTTCTGAACCGACAATGAACCTACCTTTTTTCTTCTTTGCTTTCTTTTTGCACTACTTACTTAATTTATTTTATATACTGCATATATTTATTACAATTTATAGTTTTTTTATTATTATGTATTGCAATATACTGCTACAGCAAAGCAGCAAATTTCATGACGTACGCCAGTGGTGTTAAACCTGATCCTAACTCTGACTTTTTCCGTGGTGGGTATACAGAACTACCTGCCAGATGAAACTGCAAAGGAGGCACGTCTACAAGGTTTAAATGATATTTGGACAACTACATAAATTTACAAAAAAGATTTAGATAGATATGAGCCAGAGGGACTGGCTCAGGTAGACATGTTGGTTGGCATAGACAAGTTGGGCCAAAGGGCCTGTTTCTATCCTTATATGACCAAATGAAAGACGGCACCAGCATATTCCCAGTCATGAAACCATAAGTAATTGCGTAATAAGTGTTCAAACCTCGTATGGAAACATCAGTGCCCAAGCATGGAAAAGCTTACAAGAGGTAATAGATCCATTACAGGAAAAGCAACCCCCCCCCCCGACTCCCCCTCACCCTTGTTGAGCACAACTACATAGAGCACTGCACAAGAAAGCAGCATCCATCATCACGGACCCCCACCATCCAGACCATGCTCCCTTCTCACTACCCCCATCAGGAAAGAGGTAGAGGAGCCTTAGGTCCCACGCCAACAGGTTCAGGAACAGTTATTACCCTTCAACCATCAGGCTCCCGAACCATTGTGGTTAACTTCACTCACCTGAACACTGAACTGATTTCACAACCTATAAACACACTTTTAGGGACTCCACAACTCACCTTCTCAGTATTATTTATTTACTTATTTATTACTATTATTAGTTTTTCTATCTGCAGTTGTCTGAATTTGCACATTGGTTGTTTGTCAGTCTTTGTGTGTAGTTTTTCACTGATGCTATTATATTTCTTTGTTCTTCTGTGAATGCCACAAATAAAAGAATCTCAGGGTAGTATACAGTGGTATGTACGTACTTTGATAAAAGCTTATATTGAACTTTGAATTTAAGTTAGTCTTAAACTCACAATCTTCTCTCTCAAAGGCAAGAGTGTTATAGCTGAACTGAAGCTGACATTTATTTTCGAAAATACAATCACCAACTCACATTAAATTGAACCACAGCCAGAAACTTGGAACTAGTTTGACAAGTATTTGTTTCTCCGTGCAATAAGAGGTATGTCCATCTCTCAAATTATTCTGAGTGTTTCAGCAAGGGGGCAGGGTGCATGTTTATACCCTGAAATAAATTGTTACAGGGAGGAAATGATTATGTTTCTGGCATGAATATACTGACATGGAGAGGGTAGCTGAGTGGGCAGCACTGAGAGCTACTGGCTTTGTAGAGCTGAGTAGAATGGAAGGTCTGAGTAGAATGGGTAGATTCTGTGTTTGTGGAGGTGCGCTTGTGAGGAGTATGAGAGATTATAGATGGTAGAAATCTATATTCTCATTCCAACATGGCAGTCCATGGCTGGCTCTGTTGTCACAATGAGGCCACTCTCATGTTGGAGGAGCAACACTTCATATTCCACCTCGGTAGCATCCAACCTGATGGATTGAACTTCGATCTCTCTAACTTCCAGTAATATTTCCCCACCCCCTTCCCTCGTCTTTCATTCCCCACTCCAGATCCCCTCTCACCTCTCCTGCCTATCACCTCCTTCTCTTTCTCCCATGGTCCACTCTCCTTTTCTATCAGGTTCCTTCTTTTTCAGCTTTTCACCTTTTCTACCAATCTCCTCCCAGCTTTTCACTTCAGCCCCCCATTCCACACCCAACTACTTACCCCCTTACCTGGTTTTACCTATCATCTTCTAGCTTCTGCTCCTTCTCCTCCCCTCACCTTCATATTTTGCTTCTTTCCCCCCTTCCTTTATAGGTCTCAGCCCTTCTTCCTCTTCATAGATGCTGCCTGACCTGCTGAGTTTCTCCAGCACATTGTGTATTGAGCTTGTCATGAGGATATGTGAACATTAATGTTGATCATTCAAATGACTGGAGAATGTTAACCAATAGAATATGAAGCAGTTATGTCAAGATATAGAATTTAGGATTGTAGAAGAGGTGTGTGTGAGTGGGCAGGAAAGATTTCCATTGGAAAGAAAATGCTGTGTGAATATATATATTGCAGTGTAGTTGGGTAGTTCTCACCCTTAAATCTTCCAGGCTACCACAAAAACTTAACTTTTTTATATATATATTAACTATTTATCATCAATCATGTAACAGATTTTATGTGATTTTGCAACGCAATTTTTCTAAACATCAGTGCTTTACCAGTCTCAAATTAATGTTTGAAATAATCAAGAAACTTGTACTGCTAATCCTATTGAATATTGAAAGGCCAAGATAGAGTGAGCATGGAGAGGAAATTTCCTATAGCGGCGAAGTCTAAGACCAGAGGGGAGGGCCTCAGGATAGAAGGACATCCCTTTAGAATAGAGATGAGAAATCAGAATCACTGGCATATGTTGTGAAATTGTTGTCTTTGTGGCAGCAGTACAATGTAATACATATTAATCAAAAATGAATTGCAGTAAGTATATACACACAAAGAAAATAAGGAAGGAAAAGTGTAAAAAGACAAGATCAGTACTGTTCATGAGTATTTTGAGAAATAATCTGATCTTCCTAGCATCTGTGGTTCCTTTCAATGAATGATTGAAATATGGAAGGTTGACATCCCATACTTATCTTTAACGAAGAGATCTAATATTTTTCCTACTTTCAGAGTCATGAAATGAGATATAGTATAATTGTTTTACTTATTTTGCCTGTGAGCAAGAAGATGTTTCATGCCTATGAAATGAAGGGAGTTTCATGGGTTTAATATTTCTGATTTCAGCATATGCTGCTTTTTTCTTGTTTTTGGGACTTCTTTATATCTGTTCTAGGTGACTCCCTGAAGTTCAAATCACAAATTAATTGCATCAGAACTTCAGGAATATTTTTATATAAATGCAACAAAATTTGCTAAGTGTATCGGAAATGTAGAAATTCTTTTGGAAACAAAATTATTTGATAATGTCAAATGTCAAAAGCAAATGGAATTCCTCAGTATGAAACTGTCAATTTCTCCCCTTCCTCCTACCCCCATAGGAAATTAATTCCCATTTGTATTTACAGCACATTGACGAATAGTTACAACCTATTCTGGATGTGACAGTTCATTACATTCTTCATGGTAGGTGAATCCTAGCAACTGATAACCTTCAGTGTGCAAAGAAGCTTGCTATTGTTGGAATAGAAGCCAAGAGAGTAATTTCAATCATGAAGAACACCACAGCATGCAAGGATAGATATTCTACCCTAACAGTGGGTTGAATGATGGTATCCAATTAAACTGGGTACAAGACGGGATTTCTTTCTTTTTTCAATTAAGCTGTACTGCATGCATTGTAAATATCTGTTTTGCATGGACTGGAGTAGCACCACAATCTCATTGTCTTAAGCAATGACAATAAAGTTCTAATCTATTCTTATTTACTTATTGAGATACAGTGTGGACCAGGCCCTTCTGGTCTCTTGAGCCACGCCAGCCAGCAATGCCCTGATTTAATCCGAGCCTAATCATGGGACAATTTTACAATGACCAATTAACTGGTATATCTTTGGACAGTGGGAGGAAACCGGAGCATATGGAGGAAACACATGTGGAGACGGGGAGAATGTAAACTCCTTACAGGCAGCGGTGGGAATTGAACCCAGATCATCTGTACTGTAAATCGTTGTGCTAACCACTACCCTATCATGCCACCCCTATGTCTCTTCTAAGTCACCTTGACTGCATAGTTTAGCAGTGTTTATTTTAGCAGCCTCCACTATGAATTTGATTTCATTGAAGCATTATTCTGATAACATATTTGATGTTTGGAAAGCCTTTAGCTCGAGAAAGGTGCCCAAATTTCTCCTATTTCCACTTTCCATGGTAACAATGGCCCAACTCACAAATGATTAGAAAGTGTACAAGATGACACGAGGCATTGATCGAGACTTTTTCCCAGCATGGGAACGACTAATACAAGGGGGTATAACTTTAAGAAGACTGGATGAGAGTGTAGGGGGATATCAGAGGTAAGCTTTTATGAACAGAGAGTGACAGATGCATGCAATGTACTGCCAGAGGTGGTGGGAGAGGCAGATACATTAGATATCAGAGGTAAGCTTTTATGAACAGAGAGTGACAGATGCATGCAATGTACTGCCAGAGGTGGTGGGAGAGGCAGATACATTAGGGACATTTAAGAGACTCTGAGATAGGCACACAGATGAAAGAAAAATCAAGGGCTATGTGAGAGGGAAAGGTTATATTGATCTCAGAGTAGGTGAAAAACTTGGCACAACATCGAGGCAGAAGGGCCTATATTGTGATGTAATGTTCTACGAGGGGTGATTGATAAGTTCGTGGCCTAAGGTACAAGAAGTCAATTTTAGAAAACCTAGCACATTTATTTTGCAACATAGTCCCCTCCTACATGTACACACTTAGTCCAGCGGTCGTGGAGCATCTGGATCCCTTCTTTGTAGAAGTGGTCCACAGCAGGGGTGACTGATAAGTTTGTGGCCTAAGGTAGAAGGACATGAGTCATTAACTTCAAACTTTCTGCATTATCACTCAAAGAGTTGAACTGCACATGCATGTAACAAAAGCATCTTGGACCTCCAGGTGGTCCACAGCAGGGGTGATTGATAAGTTTGTGGCCTAAGGTAGGAGATGAGTTATACAGCTCTCATTACATGCACGTGCAGTTCAACTGAGTGAAGATGCAGAAAATTTGAAGTTAATAACTCATCTCCTTCTACCTTAGGCCACGAACTTATCAATCACCCCTGCTTTGACCATAAGACCATAAAACAAAGGAGCAGGAGTAGGCCATTCGGCCCATCGAGTCTGCTCCACCATTTTATCATGAGCTGATCCATTTTATCCTATTTAGTCCCACTGCCCCGCCTTCTCACCATAACCTTTGATGCCCTGGCTACTCAGATACCTATCAATCTCTGCCTTAAATACACCCAATGACTTGGCCTCCACTGCTGCCCGTGGCAACAAATTCCATAGATTCACCACCCTCTGACTAAAAAAATTTCTTCACATTTCTGTTCTGAAAGGGCGCCCTTCAATCCTGAAGTCATGCCCTCTTGTACTAAACTCCCCCATCATGGGAAACAACTTTGCCACATCCACTCTGTCCATGCCTTTTAACATTCGAAATGTTTCTATGAGGTCTCCCCTCATTCTTCTAAATTCCAAGGAATACAGTCCAAGAGCGGACAAACGTTCCTCATATGTTAACCCTCTCATTCCCGGAATCATTCTAGTGAACCTTCTCTGTACCCTCTCCAACGTCAGCACATCCTTTCTTAAATAAGGAGACCAAAACTGCCCACAGTACTCCAAGTGAGGTCTCACCAGCGCCTTATAGGGGCTCAACATCACATCCCTGCTCCTATACTCTATTCCTCTAGAAATGAATGCCAACATTGCATTCGCCTTCTTCACTACTGACTCAACCTGGAGGTTAACTTTAAGGGAATCCTGTATGAGGACTACCAAGTCCCATTGCATCTCAGAACTTTGAATTCTTTCCCCATTTAAATAATAGTCTGCCCGTTTATTTTTTCTGCCAAAGTGCATAACCATACACTTTCCAACATTGTACTTCATTTGCCACTTCTCTGCCCATTCTTCCAATCTATCCAAGTCTCTCTGCAGACTCCACGTTTCCTCAGCACTACCAGCCCCTCCACCTATCTTCGTATCGTCAGCAAACTTAGCCACAAAGCCATCTATTCCATAATCCAAATCGTTGATGTACAACGTAAAAAGAAGCGGCCCCAACACTGATCCCTGTGGAACACCACTGGTAACCGGCAGCCAACCAGAATAGGATCCCTTTATTCCCACTCTCTGTTTCCTGCCAATCAGCCAACACTCTATCCACGTATGTAACTTTCCTGTAATTCCATGGGTTCTTATCTTGTTAAGTAGCCTCATGTGTGGCACCTTGTCAAAGGCCTTCTGAAAATCCAAATATACAACATCCACTGCATCTCCCTTGTCTAGCCTACTGGTAATTTCCTCAAAAAATTGTAATAGGTTTGTCAGGCAGGATTTTCCTTTAAGGAATCCATGCTGAGTTCTGCCTATCTTGTCATATGCCTCCAGGTACTCTGTAACCTCATCCTTGACAATCGACTCCAACAACTTCCCAACCACTGACGTCAAGCTAACAGGTCTATAATTTCCTTTTCGCTTCCTTGCCCCCTTCTTAAATAGCGGAGTGACATTTGCAATCATCCACTCTTCCGGAACCATGCCAGAATCTATCGACTTTTGAAAGATCATCGCTAATTCCTCCGCAATCTCCACAGCTACTTCCTTCAGAACACGAGGGTGCATTCCATCTGGTCCAGGAGATTTATCGACCTTTAGCCTATTCAGCTTCCTGAGTACTTTCTCTGTCGTAATTGTGACTGCGCACACTTCTCTTCCCTGCCACCCTTGAGTGTCCGGTATCCTGCTGTCTTCCTCAGTGAAGACTGATGCAAAATACTTGTTCAGTTCCTCTGCCATCTCCTCATCTCCCATTACAATTTCTCCAGTATTATTTTCTATCGGTCCTATATCTACTCTCACCTGTTTTTTACTCTTTATATACTTGAAAAAGCTTTTAGTATCCTCTTTGATATTATTTGCTAGTTTCCTTTCATAGTTAATCTTTTCTCTCTTAATGACCTTCTTGGTTTCCTTTTGTAAGGTTTTAAAAACTTCCCAATCCTCTGTCTTCCGACTAATTTTTGCTTCCTTGTATGCCCTCTCCTTTGCTTTAACTTTGGCTTTGACTTCTCTTGTCAACCACGGTTGCATCTTTTTTCCACTCGAAAATTTCTTCTTTTTTGGAATATACCTGTCTTGCACATTCCTCATTTCTCGCATAAACTCCAGCCACTGCTACTCTGCCGTCTTTCCCGCCAGTGTCTCTTTCCAGTCAACTTTGGCCAGTTCCTCTCTCATGCCACTGTAATTTCCTTTACTCCACTGAAATACCAATACGTCGGATTTCGGCTTCTCTTTTTATAATTTCACAGTGAACTCAATCATGTTATGATCACTGCCTCCTAAGGGTTCCTTCACCTCAATCTATCCAATCACCTCTGGTTCATTACACAATACCCAATCCAGTACAGCTGATCCCCTAGTGGGCTCAACAACAAGCTGTTCTAAAAAGCCATCTCGCAGACATTCTACAAATTCTCTCTCTTGAGATCCAGTGCCGACCTGATTTTTCCAATCTACTCGCATGTTAAAATCCCCCACAATTATCATAACACTGCCCTTCTGACAAGCCTTTTCTATTTCCAGTTGTAATTTGTAGTCCACATCCCTGCAGCTGTTTGGCGGCCTATAAATAACTGCCATCAGGGTCCTTTTACCCCTGCTATTCCTTAGCTCAACTCATAAAGATTCTGCACCTTCCAATCCTATATCACCTCTTTCTAATGATTTAATATCATTTCTTACCAATAAAGCCACGCCTCCCCCTCTGCCTACCTTCCTATCCTTCCGATACACCATGTATCCTTGGACTTTCAGCTCTTGGAGACATGCATCCTTTAGCCAGGTCTCAGTGATGGCCACAATATCATACCTGCCAATCTGTAGCTGTACAACAAGATCATCCACCTTATTCCTTATGCTGCGTGCATTTAAGTACAACACCTTAAGACCAGTATTTGATACTTTTTGCTTTGATTTCACTGCAACTTTATTGCACTGCAACTCATCCCAATGGCTACACATTTGCCCCATCACCTGCCTGTCTTTCCTGACATCTTTACTGCTCACTATCTTAGATTTATTTCTGTTTTCCCCTTCCTCCGCTCTATCATTCCGGTTCCCATCCCCCTGCCAAATTAGTTTAAAACCTCCCTAACAGCTCTATTAAACTTTCCCGCCAGGATATTGGTCCCCTTCGGGTTCAGGTGTAACCTGTCCTTTTTGAACAGGTCATACTTTCCCCAGAAGAGATCCCAACTATCCAAGAATCTGAAGCCCTGCCCCCTACACCAGTCTCTCAGCCATGCATTCATCTGCCTGATCCGACTACTCTTGCCCTCGCTAGCACGTAGCACAGGTAGCAATCCCGAGATTACTACCCTGGAGGTCCTGCTTCTCAGCTTCCTTCCTAACTCCTGGAAATCTCTCTTCAGGACCTCCTCCTTTGTCCTATCTATGTCATTGGTACCAACATGTACCAAGACAACTGGCTGCTCACCCTCCCCCTTTAGAATATTCAGGACCCGATCCGAGACATCCCGTACCCTGGCACCTGGGAGGCAACACACCATGCGGGTATCTCTGTCAGGCTCACAGAATCTCCTGTCTCACAGATTCCCCTGACTATGGAATCCCCCACAACTACCGCATTTCTCTTCTTCCTCCTTCTCTCCTGCACAACAGCGCCAGGCTCAGTGACAGAGACCCGGTCACCGTGGGCGTCCCCTGTCAGGTCATCCCCCTCAACAGCATCCAGAACAAGATATTTGTTGCTGAGGGTGACAGCCACAGGTGTGCTCTCCACTATCCGGGCATTTCCCTTCCCTCTCTTGACAGTGACCCAGTGTTCTGACTCCTGTAGCCTAGGGATGACTACCTCCCTGTAGCTCCTGTCTATCACCTCTTCATTTTCCCTGATAAGCAGTAGGTCATCAAGCTGCAGCTGCAGATCCCTAACACGGTCTCTGAGGAGCTGCAACTCGGTGCACCTGGCGCAGATGTGGCCATCAGGGAGGCTGGAAGTCTCCCAGGATTCCCACATCTGACACCCTGAACAAAGCACTAACCCTGCAGGCATGCTATCTAATTCTACATGAATGAAACAGGAAAAATAAGTCTACTTACCCACTTACCTCGCCAAACAAACTTTTTAAACCGTTAGCTGTGAGAGCCCTGCTGTTCCTGTCTGTCTGGGCCGATTCGCGAAAGGGGTGGCGGGGGGGAGAGAAAAAAGAGTTGGCGCTTCGCTCTCGCCTCTTTCCGTTTATCGCCGAAGCCCGTTGAAGCCAAAGCCCTACATTCTGCTACCGCTCACTCCGCTGCCCGCTCCGACAGCTGCCCGCTGTATAGGGTGGGTCGCCTTTTTAAACTCTCCGCGCAGACCTGCTGACGTCACGCGCCTGCGCAGTCTCGCCCTTCTTGCACTCGAATAAGTTTTTAAAAAAAACTGCCTTCCTTCACAATTCAGCTCCCACGACGCCGCCACTACCGGAGGTCCAAGACGCTGTCTTCTACAAAGAAGGGATCCGTATGCTCCATGACCGCTGGACTACGCGTGTAAGTGTAGGAAAAATAAATGTGCTAGGTTTTCTAAAATTGACTCCTTCTACCTTAGGCCACAAACTTATCAGTCACCCCTCGTATGTTCTATCCTAAAATTCAGGCACAAATGCAAGTGTATGTAAATATGCAGTTGCCGCCTGGAACGCGAAAAAAATGCAAATACTGGGAATCTGAAACGGAAAATACTGGCCATTGGTAGCAGAAAATATAGAAACTGAGAAGGAACTTCATTAGAAACATCAGCCCATTTTTTCACTTGTCAGATGATGCAGCGTTCACTATATATTTCCATCCTAGCTTCTTTTCATTCCTGAAAGGAAATTTTACCCCCTCCGGAGATAAACTAAGCAAAGGGGCATTTGGTTAATGTTGATGTGTCCATCTGGCAGGAGCATGACTTCCTGTCATTTTTCCCTCGTCCTTCCCTCGTCTTCAATTCCCCACTCCGGCCTCTTATCTCTTCGCCTCACCTACCTATCACCTTGCCCTGGTGCCCCTCCTCCTTCCATTTATCCCATGGTCTACTCTCCTCTATCAGATTCCTTCTCCCTAGCTTCTTCCTTCAACCCCACCCCAACCCACTTGGCTTCACCTATCACCTTCTAGCTTTGTCCCCCCACCTTTTTATTCTGACATCTTCCTCCTTCCCCTCCAGTCCTGAAGAAGGGACTCAGCCCAAAACGTCGACCGCTTATTCCTCTCCATAGATGCTGCCTGACCTGCCGAGTTCCTCTAGCATTTTGTGGGTGTTACGTAGCACTAATCCCCCCTCCCCCACCCTCTCCATCCTCACTCCCATGCCCCATCACCACCCAATCCTTTGCATCAGAATCACATTAAAACAGAGGAGAAGGGAGGGAAATAATCCACTCTTATCACCTCCTACAGTTCCCTTACCATGGAAAGTGGAAACAGGTGTGATTTGTGTCACTTTCTTTAGGTAAAGACTTTCCATCTATCAAATACACTCAGTGGCCACTTTATTAGTTACCAGCTGTTGCTAATAAAATGGCCACTGAATGTACATTGATAGTCTTCTGCTTCCACTTCGAGGTTCGATGTGTTGTGCATTTAAGGATGCTCTTTTGCACACCACTGTTGTAACACGTGGTTATTTGAGTTACCGTCACCTTCCTGTCAGCTTGAACCAGTCTGGGCCATTCTCCTCTGACCTCTCTCGTTAACAAGGTGTTTTCGCCCACAGAACTGCTCCCCATTCTGCTGCTGTAACACATCCACTCCAAGATTTGACGTGTTGTGCATTCAGAGGTGCTCTCCTGCACACCACTGTTGTAACACATCTTTATTTGAGTTACTGTCACCCTCCTGTCAGCTTGAACCAGTCCTCTGATCTCCCCCATTAACACGGTGCTTCTGTCCATTCATACAGTGAAGGGAAATGGGTTGGGGTGGCGGGGGAACGGCAGGCCAGTCTCTTTGCGTGTTCTTTGCTAACTTGACTAATTAAATAATAAACACAATAGATTCTTCAAGAGGCTGTAAATCCGGGATAAGCACACACAAGATGCTGGAGAAACTCAGCAGGTCAGGCAGCGTCTACGGAGAGAAATAAACAGTTGACGTTTTGGGTCGAGATTTCATCAGGACTGCAGTGAGGAAGAAGCCAGAATAAGAAGGTGGGGGACGGGGCAAAGGTGGACAAACCGGCAGCAATAGGTGAGACCAGGTGAGGGGAAGGTCGATCAACGGATGCAGCTTTTAGATGCGCGTTTCGCGGCGGAGCCTTCCCCAAATCTTCCCTCCGCCCGGCCAAAATATGGTAAGGAAGTTATTGCCTGACGGTGTGGGAAATTTGGAAGCGGTACGAGGATCCCCGTGCCCGCAACCGCTGCCCCAACGCCAGACAAACCTGTTACTGCGGTTACGCATGACTTCGGTTCCCAGTGACTTGGCGGGGTGTCTGACGGGGGAGATGATTCCAGGGTGTGGAGGGCCCCTGCACCAGCTGACGGTAGACTGACTGCAAGCTTTGGTGACGTCGCCATGCAGGTTCAAAGGTTAAAAATTAACTTTAAAGGCGATGGCGCTAAACAAAGCGAGCGAGGTAGGGTGGTTTAAGCCCAGCCTTGGTGTGCAGAGACAGCCTGTTGTAGGTCAAGGAGGCGGCGCGCTGGAGACGTGGGTAGCAGCGGCTCATCTCGCATCCCTGGGCCAGTGGCAAAGAACTCGATCGTTTCCTTGCGGGATTTCCTTCTCTCTCTCTCGCCCTTTCACTGCACAAACCTCTTCTTTTCAGCATCGCTTTAGAGGAAGTCAAAAAAACAGGCGAGCTTTTCATCGTAAATGTTCCTTTGCCATTTAGCATGAATACATCCGAAAAGAGGCGCTGTCATATTCTGTTGTACAAGTGAGTATACAGGGAAGAAAAATTATGAAATAATGCATTTCTTCTCAGTTTTTTTTGCTTCCTCTCCCCTACCAGCCAAGGAACTTTATAAATTTGTTCCGTATTAATGCCATCAGTTGGTTCCCGTACCAACTGCGAACACACCCTTCTGATTTACCTCAGAATATCGGAATATTTGCAATCGGACACGCAGCGTCCAATAAGAGCATCTGATTATCCGACGGTTAAAAATGTTATTTTCTTTCCCTTTGTCTTTTGTTCCATTGTAGGAAGACAAATTAGCTTGCCTACGCCGAACTGGACCATGAACAATGACTTCCCAGCGTGGAAATACATAACTGAGAACGCAACGGTGAGTGATTTTACTGGAAGCGAGATCAGCAGTCATTAGAATGAGACAATTGCAGAGAGGGGGAAAAACCCGGGAGAGTGATGCTTGATCAAAGGGCGGCCGGTTATCATTTTTTGCTTGGAGTATTCGTATTCGGTTGCTCGGTCCAATGCTTTATTTAGAATATAACAATACCACGATTGTTCGCGGACCACAATCTAATGACGACTATTTACATACAAGCCCATCCAGTAATCGTAAAGTGGATAGTCGCTGAAGATATATTACCTTCTCGTATTTACATTAAGTGCAGAAAAAAATTACCATCTATACGTTTATCAAGAGGTAGACAGGCCCTTATTACAGCAGCAACGACACGCTACATATCTTGCAATGGAGTGGGGGAGAAAAAGGTATTTTGCAGTTGTGTTAGAATATGATATACAGTTAATGGTCTTGGATATTATTTCTTAATGGCATCTGCTGGGGGTGGGAGCCTCATTTTCTTTCTTCTGAACTGTGCGGATAATGTGCACTTGTTATCTTGAACCGGTGTCTTCATTCAGTTAAATATTGTAGAACGATGCTTAATTAGCTCTTCGTTTCCTTGCTACATTAGAGTGTAACAAGGATTATAGAACACTACAGCTTATGTGATGCACGACAGAATTTGTACATGAAAGTTGCCTTTGCTTAAAATGCTGTTTGTCGGTAATTGTAAAATGATTGCAAAAATCAACATTATTTTTAGATTTTTTTGTCTGTATTACTAGTCTATAGCCCTTGGCTAAGTACAATAGAGACAGCTGCTCCATTTTCTTTCGCTGTCCTGTTGCCTAGGTGAATGTATAATCCTTTGGGTATGAACCACGTGTTGATAGAGGCTGAATTTCTCTCTCAATTTCTGGCTGCCCACGAAACGCCTTTGCCCCCTTCCTCTGAGCCGAGAGTGAAACCGAATGGAAAGAGCCAATGGTTACAGCATCCATGCCATAGCTGTCTGAACTTATTGTGCTGGGCTTGATTGGTGTGGACGTGTACTTTAAGAGTTATTGAAAATCAAACGGTATCATAGAACATGCTGGTTGGAAAAGAACACCGTGAAATATTAACTGAATGAACTTTGAATATTTATAAGGGGCATGTAAGAGTATTTGCAAATTTCCTTGTAAAATAATGCAGCGTGACAATGAAAGTGTCCATTGGTTAAAAATTGACCATAATTGCCCTCCACCCTGTTCCCTCTTTTACAAATCCCCATTCTAGCTCCCCTCTTAACCTTTCCTAGGCTGCCCTTCATCTCCCCACCTCCCTCTGGTGCCCCTCCTCCTTCCTTTCTCCCATGGTCCACTCTCCTCTCTTTAGCAGATTCCTTTACCTTTTCCATCTATCACCTCCCTGGTCCTCACTACATCCCTTCTCCCCCACACACCCTCCTTGACCGCTCACCTGGCTTCACCTATCACCTGCCAGCATATACTCCTTCCCTTCCCCAGCCACGTTATCCTCCCCCCTCCATCCTTTCCAGTACCGATGAATGGTTTAGGCCTGAAACATTTTTTTATTCCCTCCCATTCCCCCCCCCATAGATGCTGCCTAACCTGCTGAGTTCCTCCAGCATTTTGTAAGTTGCAGATAATTTGATGGGGCTGATTCTGTTGTCAAAATAACAGTGAAGCTGACAGCTTTCACCTCTTTACATTAATGGCTCAGAACCTCAAACAAGGTTATAATATAAGTTTACAGCAGGGGTTCCCAATCTGTGATCCAGGCCCCCTTGCCTAATGGTATTGGCCCATGGCATAGAAAAGATTGGGAGCCCCTGGTTTAGAAGAATGGGGGGGGGGGGTTTACTGAAACCTATCAAATAGTGAATGCCTAGATATGGAGAGGATGTGGAGAGGATGTTTCTTATAGTGGTGAAGTCTAGGACCAGAAGGCAGAGCCTTAGAATAGAAGGACATCCCTTTAGAACAGAGATGAGGAAGAATTTCTTTAGCCAGTGTGGTGAATCTGTGGAATTCATTTCCACGGATGGATGTGGAGGCCGTTTTTGGCTATATTTAAAGTGGAGGTTCTTAGGTTCTCGATTAGTCAGTGTCAAAGGTTACGGGAAGAAGGCAGGAAAATGGGGTTGAAAGGGATAATAAATCAGCCGCGATCGAATGGCGGCCTCCAAGAGAACCACTGCTTTTTCATGGTTTGGAGACCGGAGAGCTATGCCAGCCAGAGTCAGGGCTTTGTGCTTTGGCTCTTGGTATGGTCACCCATGCCAAACCGGTCAAAGGGTAGAGGCCAGACTAAGAGTGGTCCACCAGTCCTCCAGGTTCAGAGGTTCAGCTCAGGGCTAACAACCCTGACTGGTAACACAAAACTGTTACGGAAACAGCAATGAAGTATCCTTCTATGTCTGAGTGACCATGGACTGAGAAGGGGGATCTTCATTGCTGCCCTAAATACCAGTGGCGTAATGGACAGTAAGTAAGATGAAAGGGCAGAGCCAACTCAATGTGGCCAAATGGCCTAATTCTGCTCCTATGTCCAAAAATTGACAATGGTGTCATGTCCTCTAGCATCCTGAGAAGCAGATGCCCACTGTTGCTTGTAGCCTTTGGATATCATTAAATTGTCACACGGGGTCAGAAAATATGAACTCTGAACCTCAGGGAACGTAGCCCAGGCTGAGAGTGTTAAGAGAAATGTGATAGGATAGTGGAGAGTGCAGCCTGATCATATTGAAGTAGAAGTAACCCTTATGGACATTCACTCTTGGGAGACTTGGAATGGACGGCCATTTGGGCAATTCCTACTTCTGCTCTTTAACCAGCACAGGTATTTTGAGCTAGCCTGGTACAGTATCATTTTAATGACCAAACATATGTAATCTCCTACAAGTTTCTTTGTATAATCCACTAAATGTGTGTATCCCAGTTGTTTATCTATCGCTTGTCAGAAGTGATTAAAATTTTAAACTTGCATTCAGTTTTCTTTTGCTTCCTTATTTTGTGTGTGTGCTTTTTATGATTTCAATCTTTCATGATCTTTGTCTTTCTTTTGATGATTTACTGGTGATACTGTTTAACATTTTTAAAAATTTCTTCACCTTCTGATGTCATTGCTAAGTGAAGCCGCCACTGTATTTCCTGACCTCTCAGGTACCTCACTTTTGCCTCTCACTTAATGGCCACTTTATTAGGTACACCTGTATACCTGCTTGTTAATGCAAATATCTAATCTGCCAATCATGTGGCAGGAACTCAATGCATACAAGCATGCAGACACGGTCAAGAGGTTCAGTTGTTGTTCAGACTAAACATCAGAATGGGGAAGAAATGTGATCTATCTGCCAGATTGTGGAATAATTGTTGGAGCAGGTTTAGGTATCTCAGAAACTGCTGATCTCCAGAGATTTTCATGCATGGCAGTCTCTAGTGTTGACAGAAAATGGTGCAAGAAACAAAAAAAAACATCCAGTGAGCAGCAGTTTTGTGAGCAAAAAAATCGCCTTGTTAACAAGGGAGGTCAGAGGAGAATGGGCAGACTGGTTCAAGTTGACAGGAAGGCAACAGTAACTCAAATAACCACATATTTCGACAGTGGTGTGCAACATGAGTGTACTCTGAGTGTACAACATGTCGAACCTTGAATTGGGTGGGCACCAGCAGCAGAAGACCACAAAGGTGCACCCGGTGGCCACTTTATTAGATACAGGAGGTCACTGAGTGCATTTGTCCACACTTTGCCGAACTCGCAACACTAAAGAAATGCTTGAGAGAAATGGGGGAACTTACAGCAGAGAGCCCATTCAGCCCATTGAATCTGTGTGAGCCTAAGATGGGACTCTTTATTTTTCCCTCACTTCCTTAGGTCTTGGTGTGTGGTGTTGTAGTTTCTACCCCACTTGCACCCATGTGACTAATTAACCTACTAACCCGAGCATCTTTGGAACGTGGGAGGAAATCGTAGCACCCGGAACAAACCCACGCGGTCACGGGGAGAACGTACAAACTCTTTACGGATGGTGGCGGGGTTTGAGCTGGTGCTGTAGTAGCATTGCGCTACTGTGCCGCTTGTGGTTTCCAACATGGAAACGTTCAGAGCCAGGTGTCCCCCACCTTCCCCACTTGCCTACCAGGCAAAGCAAGGCTTGCCCTAAAGGCCATTGTTCCCATCAACATTTCAAATGGCTTTATGTATAAGGGAGAGAAATAGATCATGGGAAAGAGAAATTGCAAGAGGGAAGAAAAGTTACCTATAACCAGAAATTCCATTTCTCCCACACCTGGTGTGACAACCCGTTCCTTTGTTTTGTGTTCATTCAAGCAGTCCAAGTTGCTAACTTGGTAAAAAGATCAACCACGTGTTGAAAGTTACCTTGAATGGTCCCTGAGAGCAGTGCAAGTGCCATTGCTGTGCTGAGTTGAAGATTAGTCTTGTTAAAGAATAGCTTTATTTATTTGTCACATGTACATTGACACATGCAGTGAAGTGCATTGTTTGCGTCACAGCCAATGCAGCCATGGGATGTGCCAAGGGCAGCCTGCAAAGTGTTGCCATGCTGCCTGTGCCAACATAGCATCCCCAAATTCTCACCCTAACCCGTACACCTATGATCGGGTGGAAACCGAGGCACTTAGAGGGAACCCGTGCGTTCACGGGGAGAGTGCACAGACTCCTTGCAGACTGCGGCGGGAATTGAACCCAGATTACTGGTGCTGTTAAGAGTTACACTGACTGCTAGGCTACTGTGTCGGGGAGGTGGTCAGATCTGAATGTCCTCACTGCATGGTGGCCACATGATCAGCTGAAGAGAAGGAAAACACGAGAGAAGGGGGAGAAGCAGTGATCTCCAGTGTATCTTCACATATTATCTAGTAAACTACGCTGTTAGAGCCCCCAGGTTCCTCTCCAGTACAGACTGATAGCTCTGTCAGAGACTACACACTATGGCATTGACATGGAAACCGTAGACATCCGGCAATCTTGAAAGAGAAGCCATTGCCTATAAAGTGAACAGTGAGCAACGAGTCTGGAAAACTCTGTGTGCTAAACATCAAATTCCCATTGGGGGGTCCTCTAATACATGTCTCATGCTTTCTGTCTACTTGTGAGTCAAGATGATAGGTTGCACCTTTTTAGCTTTAGTATACAGTAAATGATCACTGTATTAGATACAGCTATACACCTCGTTAATGCAAATATCTGATCAACCAATCATGTAGCAGCAACCCATTAAAATCTCATAAAAGCATTCAGACATGGTCAAGAGATTCAGTTGTTGTTCGTACCTTCATGAAGGTAGAGCAGTGGATGTAGCCTATATGGATTTCAGTAAGACGTTTGATAGATGTTCCCCATGCAAGGCTTATTGAGAAAGCATGGAGGTATGGGATCCAGGAGACCTTGCTTTGTGGGTCCAGAACTGGTTTGCCCACAGAAGGCAAAGAATGGTTATAGACGGTTCATATTCTGTATGGAGATCAATGACCAGTGATGTTCGAAGGGATCTGCTCTGGGACCCCTACTCTTTGTGATTTTTTATAAATGACCAGGATGAGGAAGTAGAAGGGTGGGTTAGTAACACACATAAAAGTTGCTGGTGAACGCAGCAGGCTAGGCAGCATCTCTAGAAAGAGGTACAGTCAACGTTTTGGGCCAAGACCCTTCAATCAGGACTAACTGAAAGAAGAGCTAGTAAGAGATTTGAAAGTGAATTCTAGAGATGCTGCCTGGCCTGCTGCATTCACCAGCAACTTGTATGTGTGTTGCTTGAAATTCCAGCATCTGCAGAATTCCTCATGTTTGGGTGGCTTAGTAAGCTTGCTGATGACACAAAGGTTGGGGATGTTGTGGATAGTCTGGAGAGTTGTCAGGGGTTATAGCGGGACATCGATAGGATGCAGAACTGGGCTGAGGATTGGAAGATGGAGTTCAACCCAGATAAGTGTGAAGTGGTTCACTTTGGTTGGTCAGATTTGAAGACAGAATATAGTATTCACGGTAAGACTCTTGGCAGTGTGGAGGATCAGAGAGATCTTGGGGTCCATGTCCACAGGACATTCAAAGCTGCTGTGCAGGTTGACAGTGTTGTTAAGAAGGCGAATGGTGTTGGGCTTCATCAACCATGGGATTGAGTTCAAGAGACGTAAAGTAATGTTACAGCTATATAAGACCTTGGTCAGACCCCTCTTGGAATACTGTATTCAGTTCTGGTCACCTCATTACAGGAAGGATGTGGATACTATAGAAAAGGTGCAGAGGGGATTTACAATGATGTTGCCTGGATTGGATAGCGTGCCTTATGAGAATAGGTTGAGTGACCTTGGCCTTTTCTCCTTGGAGCGACGGAGGATGAGAGGTGACCTGACAGAGGTGTAAAAGATGATGAGAGGCATTGATCGTGTGGATAACCAGAGGCTTTTTCCCAGGACTGAAATGACTAACACGAGGGGGCACAGTTTTAATGTGCCCGGAAAGTGGTACAGAGGGGATGTCAGGGGTAAGTTTTTCACACAGAGAGTGGTGGGTGTGTGGAATGCACTGCCAGTGAAGGTGGTAGAAGCGGATACAATAGGGTCTTTTAAGAGACTCTGAGATAGGTGCATGGAGCTTAGAAAACTAGAGGGTTATGCGGTAGGGTAATTCTAGGCAGAGTAGGTTACATGGTTGGCACAATATTGTGGGCTGAAGGGACTGTAATGTGTTCTAGATTTCTATGTTTTATATACCAAACATTGGAATGGGGAAGAAATGGGATCTAAGTTACTTTGACCATGGAACGATGGGTGGTGCCAGAAAGGGGTCATTTGAGTATCTCAGAAACTGCTGATCTCCTGGGATTTTCATGTGCAACAGCTTCTAGAGTTTACAGAGAATGGTGCAGAAACAAAACATGTCCAGTTACTTGAAAGATATCTCCTGTACCTATTAAAGTTGCCTCTGAATGTATATTCATGGTCTTTATGCTGTTGTAGCATATCCACTTCAATACTTGACATGTTGTGCATTCAGAGTTGTTCTGCACACCACTCTTGTAGCGTGTGTTTGTTTGAGTTACTGTTACCTTCCTATCAGCTTGAACCAGACTGGGCATTCTCCTCTGACCTCTCCCACAAACAAGGTGTTTTTGCGCACGGTATTGCCACTCGCTGGATGTTTTTGGCTGTGCCCCGATGCCAGCCTTTGAATGTTGGGCATTCCCTGCTTTGTTCTTGAGATATAGGACAGACCAAAGGATACTTTAGACTTTGCAATAACTAATGAAAGCATACAGAGAAAGGAGAGGAGTGAAAGGGAAGGCCTGTGATGAATTGGAGAGCACACAAAATTAGCTCACCTGGGCTGAAAATAAACAAAGAGATTCTGTAGATGTTGGAAATCCGGAGCAACACACACACACACAAAATGCTGGAGGAACTCAACAAGTCAGGCAGCAACTATGAAGGGAGCATCTATACTCCCTTCAGCAGAGCTGATGACAAGACTCAACCTGAAATGTCGGCTGTATATTCCCCCCATAGATACTGCCTGACCTGCTGAGTGTGTGTTGCTCAAGATTTCCGGCATCTGCAGAATCTCTTTTGTCTTTTAAATGTTATAATTTTACTTGCTTCTCCCTCTTCCTCTGGCAGATTGTTCCTTATACCCAACTCCCTATCTCTGAAAAACTTTCCTGTTAAACTATTGCCTTCTCGTTTTAGATTCAAAAAAAGATTCAAAAAACTTTATTGTCATTCTAACCGTACAACAGCTCTGCAGGGCAGAATGAGACAGCGTTTCCCAGGAGCAGTGCAATCATAACATAACAAACGCAACACTAAATAATAAACATAACAATAAATAGTAAAACACAACAGCCACATGTTAGTTAAAATCAAGTTATAAGTGTCCAGTGCAAGTTAAAAATGTCCAAAGCAGAGTCAGGTAGAGCAGCTATTTAGCAGTCTGACTGCCTGTGGGAGGAAGCTGTTTAGTAGCCTTGTGGTTTTAGTTTTGATGCTCATGTAACGTTTGCCTGATGGCAGAAGAACAAGCAGTTCATGGAGAGGGTGTGAGGGGTCTTTAATGATGTAACGTGTCTTCTGGAGGCATCGACTCTGAAAGAGGTCTTGGACAGAAGGTAGGGACCCCAATAACCTTCTCTGCTCCCCTAACCACCCTCTGCAAGGCTTTTTTGTCGACAGCACTGCAGCTGGAGTACCAGGTTGTGATGCAAAAGATCAGCACACTCTCAACCATGCCTCTGTAGAATGTAGTTAAGATGTTAGTGGGGAGTGATGCTTGTTTAAGCTGGACTCCCCTACATGGAGAAAAAGGTTAGAATCTCCTACTGTTGGAAAAGGAGATCAGGCAGAATGGAAAACAAGAGCAACAGACACAAAATGTTGGAGGAACTTGACAGGCCAGGCAGCATCAATGGAAAAGAGTAAATAGTTTTCCAGTACAATACTCGTTGCTCAGGTTGGGTGAAAGAGCGGCAGTGGAACATTAATGAGGGAATTTGAATTAGCTGAAATTGTCAAAGGGAAAGACGGTGAACATGGAAAATCTGAGATTAAACTGCTCTATCCAAAATTGGCATCAACCAAATGGGATGGTAGTGTAGTGGTTAGTGTGATGCTATTACAGCTCGATCGTTCCGGTATTCGGGGTTCAGTTCCGACATCATTCTGTAAGGACTCTGTACATTCTCCCTGAGAAGTGCTTGGTTTTCCTCTGGGGGCTCCAGTTTCTTCCCACATTAACAAGGTAGGTTAGTTGGTCATTGGCAATTGTCCAGTAGATAGGTTAGGGTTAATCGGGTTTGTTGCTCGGGCGATTATGGCTTGAAAGGCTGGAAGGGCCTACTCCATGCCCTATCGCTAACTGAAATAAATAAAAAAATAAAATTAGTTGCTCTGTCTTTGATGGAGCTAGAAGATTATCATGCAATTAATTTGAAGGGGAAATACTATTGCTTGGAAGGCTATGGTGTTTAACAACGCTGGCAAAAATCTTGTGAGTGCCATGTTACTGATTTTGTTGCCCCGGGAGTACAAGTAGATGGTTTGCTGACAGTAGGTGGAGTGGCGACGAAGGCTCTTATCATGCTGGCCTTGATCAGTGAAGGTACTGAGTGTAGAGATTGTGATGTTAAGCTGCAGTGTACAAAATGTTGATGAGGCTGCAGTTTATAGGAATTATACCGTTGAACGGAAAAAGTGCAGGAAAAGATTTACGAGGATGTTGTTAGGACTAAGGTCTGAGTTACAGAGTAGGGGAGATGTTGGGGGACGAAAGGTTTGAAGGTAAAATATTAGCTTTATTTATCACATGTACATCAAAACTTCAAAACATAGAGTGAAAAACATGGTTTGTGTCGAGTCAAATCAGTGAGGATTATACTGCATCAAGTGTTGCTATGTTTCCACTGCATGCCACAACTCACTAACCCTAGTCCGTATGTCTTTGGCATGTGGGAGGAAACCAGAGCACCCAGAGGAAACCCACATGGTTACGGAGAGAGCATACGAACTCCTCACAGAAATAGCGGGAATTGAACCCTAATCAGTGATCACTTGGCACTGTAAAGCAATATGCTAACCGTTACGCCACTGTGCTGTCCAAGACTAGCGGACTGTTTCCCACAGACCATGTCCAACTTAGTGGGTTCCTTTTAGCAAGTGATTGTCTTGCAAGGAGATGAAGATTCATAATGATAACTCTGGCGGTGGAGAAACTTGTGCCAGATGGCACAGGAGAGTTGGAATAGAGAGTTATGGGCGGGAGAACTTAATAAGATTTGGGAAGAGGTTTTGCCATAATGTTTGTTAAGAGAGCTTATCAGACATAATGCTGGATACCTTTGAAAAGATTATATAATGAAACATCACTTTACAAAGCAGCATCTGTCATCAAGGACACCCAACAACCAGGCCATGTTCTCTTCCCACTGCTGTCATCAGGAAGGATGTACAGGAGCCTTGGGACCCACAGTACCAGTTCAACCTTCAACCAACAGGCTCCTGAGCCAGAGTGGATAACTTCACTCACCTCAACTCCGAACTGATTCCACAGCCTATGGACTCACTTTCAAGGATTCTACAAATCATGCTCCCTGCATTATTTACTTATTTATTCTATCTTCATGGTTTGTCTTCTGCACATTGGTTCTTTGTCAGTCTTCCTGTGTAGTTTTTTCATTGATTCTATCGTAATTCTTTTGTCTACTGTGAATGCCGGCAAGAAAATGAATCTCAAGGTAGTATCTTGTCACATACACATACTTTGATAATAAATTTACTTTGAACTTTGGGATCTGATTGGAGAGGAGAGTGGGCCGTGGAATAAAGGGAAAGTGGAGAAGAAGGGAATGAATGGGTGTTTGCCTGATTGAGAGTATGGGAGAAGGGATGGAAAGGCAGTGGACAAGGGAAAAAAATGGTGGACTGAGCAGAGTTGTTACCAGAGTTTGGAGAAATGGTGAAATACAGATGTGTTTGAGTCGAATCCTAAGCAGCATCCAAACTCGATTTCGACGTTAAAGAGAAATTTGGATAGGTACATGGATAGTAGGGGTATGGAGAGCTGTGGTCCAGGTGCAGGTCAACGGGAGAAGCCAGTAGCATGGACTAGATAGACCGAAGGGCCTGTTTCTGTGCTGTACTTTTCTATGACTCTTGAGCAAAGATTTCAGTTTGGGAAACCAACGAAAATTTGAATGCTTCGGAAATGTTTCCCAAATTGAAACTCTATACATTTACACTTTACCAGCTTCCATAATGTTTGTGTTCTTTACGCTAAAATTGAACCGTGTAATTAGGTGAAATGTGGAGGTGACTGGGCTGACATCACAAATTGATTTGGAGAGCCTTTTTAAAAAAAAAACAATGTGAGGAGTTTGAATAACTATCAACCGAATTCAAAAACTAATACCAATACTGAGGTAATGTATGTAAGATAAATTTTGTTTAACTGTCATTTACCTCCTCCCTTTAACCTGCCAGTTACAGTGTGAGATTAACCTGAGAATACTTTTGCAATGTTGATACAGTATTAGGCTGGGATGTGATTCTCAGCGCAGTAGGTGTTTAAATATGCTTAGCATAGTGTTGGAACTAAAAGAACTTCTATTAACCTAACAGAAAAAAACACTTTCTTGTCATAATAAATATATTGATTATAGAATTCAAAAAGGCTAAGGATGAGGGAACACACAGCAGTCCTCATAGAGGGCTCTGAAGTGGAAAGAGTGAGCAATTTCAATATCTCTGAGGATCTAACCTGGACCCAGCATATCAATGCAGCTCCAAAGAAGGCACGACAGCAACGATATTTCATTGGGAGTTTGAGAAGATTTGGCATGTGTCCAAAAGCACTCACAAATTTCTACAGATGTGCACTGGAGAGCGTTCTAACTGGCTGTATCACCATCTGGTATGGCGGGGGGGGCGGTGGGGGGGGAACACTGTACAGGATCGAAGTAAGCTGCAGAGATTCGTAAATTTACTCAGCTCCATCATGGGCACTAGACCGTTGTATCCAGGACATCTTCTAGGAGCAGTGCCTCAGAAAGGTGGCATTAATCATTAAGGACCCCCATCACCCAGGACATGCCCTATTCTCATTGTTGCCATCAGGAAGGAGGTACAGAAGCCTGAAGGCACATACTCAACAATTCAGGAATAGATACTTCCCCTCTGCATCAGATTTCTGAATAGACATTAAACCCATGAACACTACCTCACTAATTTTTTATTTCTATTTTTGCACTACTTATTGAATTTAACATATATGCTTACTGTAATTCACATTTTTTTCTTTATTAGTCATAGTCATAGTCATACTTTATTGATCCCGGGGGAAATTAGGTTTTGTTACAGTTGCACCATAAATAATAAATAGTGATAAAACCATAAATAGTTAAGTAGTAATACGTAAAATTATGCCAGCAGTTAAGTCCAGGACCAGCCTATTGGCTCAGGGTGTCTGACCCTCCAAGGGAGGAGTTGTAAAGTTTGATGGCCACAGGCAGGAATGACTTCCTATGACGCTCTGCTGCATCTCGGTGGAATGAGTCTCTGGCTGAATGTACTCCTGTGCCCAACCAGTACATTATGTAGTGGATGGGAGACATTGTCCAAGATGGCATGCAACTTAGGCAGCATCCTCTTTTCAGACACCACTGTCAGAGAGTCCAGTTCCATCCCCACAACATCACTACCCTTACGAATGAGTTTGTTGATTCTGTTGGTGTCTGCTACCCTCAGCCTGCTGCCCCAGCACACAACAGCAAACATGATTGCACTGGCCACCACAGACTCGTAGAACATCCTCAGCATCGTCCAGTGGATGTACTACGTTGTATTGCTGCCACAAAGTCAACAAGTTTCAGGACATATGCTGGCGATATTAAACCTGATTCTGATTCCAGCTTAAATAATCAGTGGTGATAATAATAGTGCGGATGTATCATTACATACAATAATCCACTTGTGAGGTAACCCCTTACCTGATTTTGTTTTCCAAGCTTTGGTTGAAATCATTGTCAAAGTAATTTATTCTGGTCAGCAATGCTAAAAAGTGGATGCAAAATTTCATATGAAAGACATGCCAGTGATTTAAATAACTCTGGAATGCTTATCCAACCTACAGTAGTTGTTACGTCTCTGTGTGTCAGCTTTACCTCAGCTGGTAGCATTTAGATTTTAGATTTTTAGATTATGAGAACACCCAGTCCTCTTTTATTGTCATTTAGAAATGCATACATGCATTAAGAAATGAAACAATGTTTCTCCAGAGTGATATCACAGAAAACAGGACAAACCAAAGACTAACACTGACAGAACCACATAATTATAACAAATAGTTACAGCAGTGCAAAGCAATACCATAATTTGATGAAGGACAGACCATGGGAATGGTAAAAAAAAGTCTCAAAGTCCCCGAGTCGATTGACTCCCAAGTCCCCAATAGCAGGCGGCAAAAGGGAGAAACTCTCTGCCATAAACCTCCAGGCACCGTCGACTTGCCGATACCTTGGAAGCAGCCGACCACAGCCGACACTGAGTCCGTCCGTCCGAAAACTTCGAGCTTCTGACCAGCCACTCCGATACAGCCTCCCGAGCGCCATCCTCTGCCGAGCGCCTTCAACCTCGCCCCGGCTGCTGAAACAAGCAAAGCCGAGGATTTCGCGGCCTTCTGCTCCGGAGATCCTGGTTACCACACAGTAGCAGCGGCAGCGAAGCGGGCATTTCAGAAGTTTTCCAGATGTTCCTCCGTACTCTCACGTCCGTCTCCATCAAATCAGAATTGTGCACGGTCCCCTACTTGACAGATAACAAATATAGTTTATAAGATAAGATTAACTTTATTTGTCACATAGTGACACAGAGAAATACAGCACAGTAACAGGCCCTTCGGCCCATCTAGTCCATGCCAAAACCATTTAGACTGCCTACTCCCATCGGCCTGCTCTCCATAATCCATGTACCTATCCAAACGTCTCTTAAACATTGAAAACAAACTCGCATGCACCACTTGTGCTGGCAGCACATTCCACGCTCTCACGAGCCTCTGAGTGAAGAAGTTTCCCCTCATGTTCCCCTTAAACTTTTCTCATGTATGTCGAAATATCGAGGCATATAGTGAAATGCATCGTTTGGTGCTGAGTTTCTGCGCACAGAGATGGATAGAGTGGTGGGTGGGGGACCTTTCCTTTCCATCATCCACTTGACAGCAAATTGATAGACGCCCCCCAGCAGATGGATTATCCAGGAGTAAGTACTGCTCTTTGGTCGCTCCAGGATGAAGGAAAACACAAACACAGTAGATTCTGCCAATGCTGGAGATCCCAAGCAGCATATACAAAATGCTGGAGGAACTCAGCAACTCAGACGGCATCTATGGAGAGGGATAAACAGTCGCCATTTTGGGCCGAGACCCTTAATCGGATTTAGAAAAGGGATTGGGTGAATAAGGTGGTGCGGAGAGAGGGGAGGGAGTACAATCTAGCAGGTGAGAGGTGAGACCCAGGTGAGGGGAAGGAAGATGGGAGGGGGGATGAAGTGAGAAGCTGGGAGGTGGTTGCTGGAAAAGGAAGAAAAATAAATCTGACAGGAGAGGAGAGTGGACCATGGGAGACAGGAAGAAGAGGGGGACCAGCGGGAGATGACGGGCACTGAGGAAAAGAAGGGATGCGAGGGAAGCCAGAATGGAGAATGGACAAAAAAAGAAGGGAGAGGGTGGAGAAATTACTGGGTGTTAGAGAAATTGATGTTCATGCCATTTGAAGCTCAAACCCCGGATATCACTGCAGTAAAAATGTCCTGTTGAATCCCTCTAAGTTCTCCCTTCAGGTTTCTCTCTCAGTAATAAAGGAGTTCTTTAATGGGTGTTTACAATAGCCATGTCCTGACTCCTAGCATTAGTGCTTAGTGGTGGGGCCCAGCATTGGCCACAATTCAGCATGCACATCAAAATGCCTGTAACACTGATCACTGCTCTCACCCACACTTGATCAGAATCCGATATCCCTGACAGTGTGGAAAATGTGCCCATGATGGAGCGGGCTGAGGCTGCAGGCTCTGGCCATCCTGTGTATGTGTGAAGTTCCTCGCTGTTTCTGATGATCCAGTGACTGCCTCCCTCTCACTACTCGCATCTGAGGGTAATGATTCAAGTTGAGGCGATGAGTGCAAATTGCATGAGGAATGGGAACCAGTGTCCAAAGGGAAAGTTCTGAAGGCGTTACGAGGGCAGGGGTCACTGGGAGGGTGGGAAAGGAGCTGTTGTGTTGTTGTTATGATTTGTAACTCCACAAACTAACAAACATAAGACACAGGAGCCCAGGGATAAATGTGTGTACTTTATTTCCGTTTTTATGTAGTGAGGCAACCACTTATGATGTGGCGGTGTAATGTTGTATGCCATTCACATACTTTTACACAATAATGCATAATGAATCATGTAAACAACAAAGAATGCTTAATCAAACACCATATTTACAATACTACTCAAGTATTACATACACAACAGTTTTTCGTGCTGCTGCTTTGGTTGTGAACATTGTGGGCATGCTATGTTTGTGCTGGAATATGTGGCATCACTTGCGGGCTGTTCCCAGCATGTCCTTAGGTTCAGCAGTCCTGAAGAAGGGTCTCGGCCCATAACATCGACGGTTTATTCATTTCCTTAGATGCTGCCTGACCTGCTGAGTTCCTCCAGCATTTTGCGTGTGTTGCTTTATCCTTGGGTTTGTTGGTTGTTAATGCAAATGACACATTTCACTGTATGTTCAAATTTCAATGTAGATTTATTATCAAGGTATGCACATGTCACCTGAGGTTCATTTTCTTGCAGGCATTTACAGTAGAACAAAGTAATACAATAGAATCAATGAAAAACTACAAATATTCTTAAACAACCAATGTGCAAATACAAAAAAAGACAATTAATAAAAACAATAGTATGTTTTGATGTACATGTGATAAGTAAATCTGAATCTGAACAGAAGTGAAGAGACAAAGACTAATTAAGGGTTACAGCTGCATCAGAATAATTCCCTTCAAGATCAGTCTATATGAGTTAAGCACCAAAGAGTTAGCCCAGAATGATTTTCTGTGCAACTTTGCAGGATGGATTTCAAAGATTCAAAGTACATTTATCAACAATGTTGATAAATTGATAATCAGATTAACATTGATTTATATACCAACTCTGTCCTTGAGCACATCAACAAGTGTGTAGATAGAGTGACATCTCAAAAACAAATAAAAGTTTTCTCCAATCAGAAACTATAGATAAACAGAGAAGTTCGCCTCCTGCTCAAAGCCGGAGATTCAGCCTTCAGGTCTGGAGACTGGGAGGCTTACAGCTCAGCCAGGGCCAACCTGAGGAGGAGAATCTCTCAGGCTAAACAAATAGACAAACAGAGAATCGAGGAGCATTTCAACTGCGCGGACCCCTGGCGCATGTGGCATGGCATACAGGTCATTACAGACTTCAGACCACCTAGTACTGTGCCCCCTTCCAGCTCTGCTTCCCTCCCTGATGAGCTCAATTACTTCTATGCTCACTTTGACCAAGAGAACAAGGAGGTCACCCTCAAAGCGGATCTCCCACCTGGTGAACTGCCCCTCTCACTTTCCACCTCTGATGTTTGCGCCACCCTGAGCAGGGTGAATGTACGGAAGGCAGCTGGTCCAGATGGAATACCTGGCCGTGTGCTCAGAGTCTGAGCAGGGCAGTTGGCCAGGGTCTTCACAGACATTTTCAATCTGTCCCTGGCCCAGGCAGTTGTCCCCACAAGCTTCAAGATCGCCACCATCGTGCCAGTGCTGAAGCACTCCACTGCCACGGGCCTGAATGACTTCCGCCCAGTTGCACTCACCCCCGTCATTGCAAAGTGCTTTGAGAGACTGGTTCAATCACATCTGAAATCCTGTCTGCCCACTACCCTGGACCCCCATCAATTTGCCTATCGCACCAACAGGTCAACAGAGGACGCCATCTCCTCGGCACTTCACTCTGCCCTGACCCACCTGGACAGCCCCAACTCTTACGTCAGAATGCTGTACATTGACTTTAGTTCGGCAATCAATACCTGTGTTCCCCTCCAAGCTGATCGCCAAACTTCGTCAGCTTGGTATCAGCTCATCCCTCTGCAATTGGACCTTGGGCTTTCTGACTAACAGACCCAATCAGTTAAGTTAGACAACCTCTCCTCCTCCACTCTCACCCTGAACACTGGCGTGCCTCAAGGCTGTGTGCTGAGCCCTCTTCTGTACTCCCTTTTCACCTCTGACTGCGTCCCTGTACATGGTTCTAACTCCATAATCAAGTTCACCAACGACACCATGGTGGTTGGCCTAACCAGAGGGGATGACGAGACGGCCTACAGGGATGAGGTCCAGCACCTTGCCGTGTGGTGTGCCGACAACAACCTGGCCCTTAACACCCAGAAGACCAAGGAGATCATTGTGGACTTCAGGCATGCCAGGAGCCACACTCACATCCCCATCTACATCAACAGAGCTGTAGTGGAGCGTGCATCAAGCTTCAGATTCCTTGGTGTCCACATTTCCGAGGAACTCTCCTGGTCCCTGAACTCCTCCATCCTGATCAAAAAGGCACAACAGCGCCTTTATTTCCTGCGGAACATGAAGAAAGCTCACCTCTGTCCCAGGATACTAACGGACTTTTACCGCTGTACCATTGAGAGCATACTCACCAACTGCATCTCAGTGTGGTATAGCAATTGTCCCGTATTGGACCGCAAAGCACTCCAGCGTGTGGTGAAAACTGCCCAGCGGATTATCGGCACCCAATTGCCCACCATTGAGAATATCTACTATAAACGCTGCCTGGGCAGGGCGAAAAGCATTATCAAGGATGCATCTCACCCTAACCATGGACTTTTTACTCTCCTCCCATCTGGTAGGCGCTACAGGAGCCTTCGCTCCCGCACCAGCAGACACAGGAAGAGCTTCTTCCCTGAGGCTGGGACCCTGCTGAACCTCACATCACAGCGCTAAGCAGTATTGCACCCATATTGTACTGTCTCAGTACTTTTATATTTGTGTGCTGTAGCACTTACTTTTTATTCACAGCTATTTTGTAAATAACACTATTCTTTGCATTTCTGGTCAGATGCTAACTGCATTTCATTGGCTTTGTACCTGTACTCGGCACAATGACAAATAAAGTTGAATCTAATCTAATCTAAACTAATATAGAATATAACTCTGAGATGCATCCTCCCGCAGGCAGCCACGAAACAAGGTAAAACTTTTATTACTGGTGTTCACGCCTGTCAACCAGTGTCACTGTCTGCAATACCATTTATGTAAGGCTGTATCTGGATTTGAAATCTTAAAATGCTTGCATTAAGGGTCTTTGATATTAGTTTTCCAAAAGTTTTTCACATAAGGTACTGAAATTTCTTTTGTGAATTATGGGGTAGCAAAGTGTGTTTTCATTGATTGCCAAAAAAAGAGAGAGGACTGATCTTGCTACGGTTAGATTTTCATTGCATGGAACCAACGAACCATTCAGCCCATCTAGTCTGCTCCATCATTTCATCATGGCTGATCCATTTCCCTCTCAGTCCCATTCTCCTGCCTTCTCTCCGTTACCTTTCAGCACCAACAGAAGGAACACTGTCCACTATCAGTTTTTTAGACATGTAGTTTCTGTTATGATCCAACTATTTCGGACACGCAAACTTAGCATAGAAGGAGGCCATTTAAGTTATCGTGACACTGTATCTTTGCAGAACAATACGAAGTTAGTCCCACTAACTGGCTCTTATTGATAGTCTGATATTCCCTTAGCTTCAAATATCTATTTACTGTCCTCATAAAATGTGAACAGGTTTTCATGACCGAGCACTCTCTGCTCTCTGTGTAACGATAGTTTGCCCCTTCTTTTGTTTTCACTTCTTTTCATTTAAAACTTTAATAGAATTCTCCTTGTCACTGGCTCCTTAATATAACACAGATCGATACTGCACAGTGTAGGTCCTTTGGCCCACATCATTGTGCTGATCTTTTAACTTGCCTTCTTATCAATCTCACCCTTCCCTCCTGCATATCCCTCTGTTTTTATGTCATGGAGTCATAGAAAAGTACAGCACAGAAAAAGGCTATTCAGCCCATCTAGTCCATGCCAAAAATATTTTAGGTGCCTACTCTCATCTACCTGCACCGGAACCATAGCCCTCTATACCCCTACCATCCATGTACCTATCCAAACTTCTCTTAAACATTGCAATTGAGCTCACATTCACCACTTGTGCTGTCAGCTTGTTCCACACTCTCAAGACCCTCTGAGTGAAGAAGTTTCCTCCCATGTTTGTTTTATACTTTTCACCTTTCACCCTTAACCCATGACCTGCAGTTGTAGTCCTACCAACCTCAGCAGAAAAAAGCTTGCTTGCATTTACCCTATCTATACTCCTCATAATTTTGTGTATCTCTGTTAAATCTCCTCTCAATTTTCTACATTCTAAGGAATAAAGTCCTAAACTATTCAATCTTTCCATATAACTCAGGGACTCCAGACCTGGCAACTTCCTTGTAAATTTTCTCATCTTAAAAGCCCCAAACGTATCTGCCTTTCCTACCAACCCTGGCAGGGCATTCCACACATTTGCCACTCGAAGTTCAAAATACATTTATTATTGAAATGTGTATACCCTGTGCAATCTTGTGAGTCATCTCCTTACTGGTAGCCACAAAACAAGAAACCCAGAAGAACCCATAAATAAAGGAGACTGACAAACACTCCCACTGGGGGGAGGGAGGGAGTGTGTGTGAGAGAGAGAGAGAGAGAGAAAGAAACTGTGCAGAAAATAAAATTAAGCACATAGCATTTAAAATGAAAGAAATCTCACAGACACGAAGCTCGGAGCTGGGCCTCAGCCGCAGTGCAGTAAAGGGTGGAGTAAACATCATGGATCAGCGACCAGAACTGTCCCGACGCTCGCCTCTGGTCCCAACATTCAGCCTTTTCAATACATCGGGCCCAGTGTTTAAATCATCTGAACATTGGGTCATTCCTTGCTCTAGGACTCGGGGCCCCGGTCACTTCGATACGCTCTGGGCCTGGACCTCACCACCACGTTTTGGGCCATACCCGACCTTTCCGAATCGGCCCAGCACTTCGATTGATCAAACCTAGCTCTCAATTTAGGTGGACGGGCCCTGATCTGCCTCTCCTTCACTCCGATCTGCCTGGCCTGACTTTGCCTTGAATATGCCTCGACCTCATCTCTCTATGTATACAAGAATGTCCCTCCAACGTCACTCCTATAAACAATCACCTTAAAATTATGCTCCCTTATGTTAGCCACTTCTGTTTTGGGAAAAAGTCTGCCTGTCCACTCAATATTGACCTCTTAACCTTGATAATGATTCTTGACTATGCACCCTAATAAAAGTCCATGTGATTTTAAATAAAATTTATTTAATCTCCTTTTAAATGCATAGAAGTTGTCCCAGTAACTAATGTTTTTACTGGTTACACTGTTTCCTGGTGTCATCCAAGTGGATATATGGTATCTATAACGTCACTTCTATTATGGGATGTCCAAACCATTAGTCATAGTCATAGTCATACTTTATTGATCCCGGGGGAAATTGGTTTTCGTTACAGTTGCTCCATAAATAATAAATAGTATAGAACCATAAATAGTTAAATAGTAATATGTAAATTATGAAATAAGTCCAGGACCAGCCTATTGGCTCAGGGTGTCTGACCCTCCAAGGGAGGACTTGTAAAGTTTGGTGGCCACAGGCAGGAATGACTTCCTATGACGCTCTGTGTTGCATCTCGGTGGAATGAGTCTCTGGCTGAATGTACTCCTGTGCCCGCCCAGTACATTATGTAGTGGATGGGAGACATTGTTCAAGATGGCATGCAACTTAGACAGCATCCTCTTTTCAGACACCACCGTGAGAGAGTCCAGTTCCATCCCCACAACATCACTGGCCTTACGAATGAGTTTGTTGATTCTGTTGGTGTCTGCTACCCTCAGCCTGCTGCCCCAGCACACAACAGCAAACATGATAGCACCGGCCACCACAGACTCGTAGAACATCCTCTGCATCGTCCGGCAGATGTTAAAGGACCTCAGTCTCCTCAGGAAATAGAGGAAATTATTTATTACTTCTGTGTTGACAATCTCAAAAACTCATTCTGGGTTTGTTATTGGAAGTGACTACGGGTCCTCCTATTTACTTTGAACGTTGAAGCTTTCACCTGAAAGTTAATTGACTTGGTTTGTGGATTATTGTGCCAAGTACAGAATACAGTGTATTACTGAGACACAGTCTTCCTCTTCAATGGACACTTGCATTCAAGTAACCCATCAGCTGGATTTAATAGGCGTAAGATGTTTTATTCCATAAGATAAGCAACTTGTTAGCTTCATGGCTACTTTTGCAGTTAATTAGCAACATTTTAATTCCAGACTTTTGAAAAAAAATCTAAATACAAATTCTCAAACTACTGTAGTTAGTTGTGAACATGCATTAATGAACACTGAGCTGAACCGAATATGCCTGGACTCTTTCAATCTTGAGTTTTGTATTGTGTGTTTTTTGCACGTTTTTTTTTGGTGCCATTTGCCTGATTTGTTTTTTTTTGCTTGTGGGGGTGGGGAGAGGTGGGGCTGATGCTTTTCTTTAAATGGTTTCCATGGTTTTCTTTGTTTTGCGGCTGTCTGTCGGGGAGAGAAATCTCAGGGTTGTATACTACATACATAGTTTGATGATAAATGTACTTGGATCTTTGATCTTCAACATTATAATACCACACCTTTGGATTTCAGAACACAACCACTTTGCTATTCTACCCCTGCAATTGCAGTGTTTTTTTTTCTCCTTTGCTTCTAAAACTCTTGGGTATTGAGTAATACAGTACAGAAGCAGGCCATTTGGCCCAACTCATTTACGCTGACCTGTGTTCCCCATTTGCTTACATTTGTCCCATATCCCTCTTAACCAGGAGTTCCCAAATTTTTTTAATGCCATGGACTCTTGCCTTTAACCTGGAAGTTTGTGGACCCCAGGTTAGGAACTCCTGCTCTAAACCTTGCCCGTCTATATGCTTACCCATATATTGTAAAGTGCACTACAGAATTCAAGACAAAGATCAGATAACGAATTAGATTAGTTTTATTTTATTTAGCAATAGTTACACACAGTTAAAGGTTTACGGGTACTCTAGTCACTTTGGTAGTGTACAGTACAGTAGTAGGTACAGTACCTAATAAAGCGGCCACAGGACTGGAACCCGGTATGGACTTCTGCTGCTGTAGCACACCAGCTTCAAGGTTTGACATGTTGTTTGTTCAGAGGTGCTCTTCTGCACACCACTGTTGTAATGCAGTTATCTGAGTTACTGTCACCTTCCTGTCAGCTTAGAGTCATAGAAAAGTGCAGCACAGAAACAGGCCCTTTGGCCCATATAGTCCATGCCGAATCATTTAAACTCTCTACTCCCATCAACCTTTACCTTGAACTAGTCTGGCCATTCTCCTCTGACCTCTCTCATTAAAAAGACATTTTTTTGTCCACAGATCTGCCACTCACTGGATGTTTTATTTTGTTTTTCACACCATTCTCTGTAAGTTGCCTGAAAATCACAGGAGATCAATAGTTCCTGAGATCTTTCTTTTCTTTTTAAATCTTTTTATTAATTATTATTGAAAATCAACAACAGAGAAAAATACATCAAAATAATCAAGACAACATATCCATATGTAGAATAAGAGTTAAACTATCAACCAGGCTGAAGAGTATATCAATAATAATAAACAAAGGGTTAAAGCTTTTTTTTATGGAAAAAAGAAAGAAAGAAAAAAAAGAACCCCTACTAAATAAAACGGGAAAAGAAACCCTGATAACTTTAAAAAAAAGACCTATTTGGAGCACAAACCCGGAGCTAGACGCCATACAAGCTTCCATAAAAAAAGACATCAAACCGCCAACCAAATCCATATACCCAAGGATCAGAAAAGGACCATCTTTATTAATTCAAGTCAAATGATAATAACCGGCAAAAGAACCCCACCTTTTCTCAAAGTCAAATCTAGGATCAAAAGTTCGACTTCTAATTTTTTCCAAACTAAGACATAACATCACCTGAGAGAATGTTTCTGAGATACTCAAACCACCCTGTCTGGCACCAACAATCATTCCACAGTTAAAGTCACTTAGATCACATTTCATCCCCATTCTGATGTTTGGTCTGAACAACAACTGAACCTCTTGACCGTGTCTGCATGCTGTTATACATTGAGTTGCTGCCACATGATTGGCTGATGAGATATTTGTATAGGAATTTGAGGAGATTTAGTATGTCACCTAAAAAAGTCACAAGTTTCTACAGATGTACAGTGGAGAGCATTCTAACTAGCTGCATCAGCGCCTGGTATGGGGGAGTGAGGTGGCTACTGCATAAAATGAAGTAAGCTGCAGAGAGCTATAAAATTAGTCAGCTCTGTCATGGGCACCAGCCTCTGTAGTATCCAACACCTCTTCAAGGAACAGTGACTCAAGAAGGTAGTATCCATCATTAAGGGCCCCCACCACCCAGGACATGCTCTTTTCTCACTACTACCATCAGATAGGAGGTGCAGGAGCCTGAAGGCACACATTCAACGATTCAGGAACAGCTTTTTCCCCTCTGCCATCGGATTTCTGAATGGACATTAAACCCTTGAACACTACCTCAGTACTTTTTAATTTCTATTTTTGCACTACTTATTTAATTTAACTATTATATATATATTTACTGTAATTCTGTTTTTACAACAGTGCCACATAACAACAAATTTCATGACATATGGCCCTGATATTAAATCTGATTCTGATTAACGAGCATGTGGACAGGTATACCTAATAAAGTGGCTACTGTCTGTAAATGATATCCAGGATGTTGGAATTTATGTTTATTGAACTGCTTTCATTATTCTGGCTGGTGATAAAACTGTGCCAGTTCATCATCGCTTTCCTTAAGGCAACTTTCCAAACAAAACAAGCAACTGACAGGCCATTAGTTTAAGACAGTCACCTAATGTAGACAGTATAAAGATTTTGGTGCTCTAGATGTGTCCAGTTCTCCAGTAGTGAGACCCCTCGTAAATTTGGGGACTGCTTCGTCGAGCACCTCCGCTCTATCTGCCAAAAGTGGAACTTCCCGGTGGCCAAACATTTTAATTCCGATTCCCATTCCCGTTTCATCTTGTCCCAAGATGAGACCACCCTCAGGGTGGAGGCGCAACACCTTATATTTCGTCTGGGTTGCCCCCCACCTGATGGCATGAATATTGATTTCTCCTTCCGGTAAACATTTTTACCTCCCCATCCCTTCTTCTATTCCCCACTCCGGCCTTTTACCTCTTTTCACTTACCTATCACCTCCCCTGGGTCTCCTCGCCCTTCCCTTTCTCCAATGGTCCACTCCCCTCTCCAATCAGATTCCTTCTTCTCCAGCCCTTTACCTTTCCCACCCACCTGACTTCATCTATCACCTTCTAGCTAGCCTCCATTCCAACTGCCCACCTTTTTACTCGTCTCCCCCCTTCCTTTTCAGTCTGAAAGAGGATATTGACCTGAAGTATTGACTGTTCATTCATTTCCATGGATGTTGTCTAACCTGCTGAGTTCCGCCAGCATTTTGTGTTTGTTGCTTTGGAGACTTTCTCATGTTTAGTATAAAGATTTGTACAGGAAGTCAATAGGGCGCTTAGCATTCCGCAAGACAAAACGGTTTATTTCTGAATGCAAGATATGTCTGGATGTCAAGATAGGACAAAGCCAGCATAGTTTTTTTTAAGGGAAAATCTCTTGCCTGAACAACTTGTTGGAATTCTTTGAGGAGATTACAAGTAGGTTAGATAAAGGGGATGCAATAGATGTTGTATTTTTGGATTTCAGAAATATTTTGACAAGGTGCCACGTGTGAGGTTGCTTATCAAGTTAAAAAAACCATCGTATTACAGGAAAGTTACTCGCATCGTTAGAGCATTGGCTGATTGGTAGGAGGCAGTGAGTGGGAAGAAAAGGATAGAAACATAGAAAAACTACAGCACAATACAGGCCCTTCAGCCCACAAAGTTGTGTTGAAAATGTCCCTACCATAGAAATTACTAGGGTTACCCACAGCCCTCTATTTTTAAAGAGTAAATACAGTATATACAGTAAATATATATATAAAGCTCCATGTACCTATCCAAAAGTCTCTTAAAAAACCCTATCGTATCCGCCTCCACCACCGTTGCCGGCAGCCCATTTCACGCACTCACCACTCTCTGCATAAAAAAAACTTACCCCTGACATCTCCTCTGTACCTACTCCCAAGCACCTTAAACCTGTGTCCTCTTGTGGCAGCCATTTCAGCCCTGGGAAAAAAGCCTCTGACTATCCACATGATCAATGCCTCTCATCATCTTATACACCTCTATCAGGTCACCTCTCATCCTCCGTCGCTCCAAGGAGAAAAGGCCAAGTTCACTCAACCTATTCTCATAAGGCATGCTCCCCAATCCAGGCAACATCCTTGTAAATCTCCTCTGCACCCTTTCTATGGTTTCCACATCCTTCCCGTAGTGAGGCGACCAGAACTGAGCACAGTACTCCAAGTGGGGTCTGACCAGGGTCCTATATAGCTGCAACATTACCTCTTGGCTGCTAAATTCAATTCCACAATTGATGAAGGCCAATACACCGTATGCTTTCTTAACCACAGAGTCAACCTGCACAGTTGCTTTGAGTGTCCTATGGACTCGGCTCCCAAGATCCCTTTGATCCTCCATACTGCCAAAAGTCTTACCGTTACCATTCCGCCATCATATTTGACCTACCAAGGTGAACCACTTCACACTTATCTGGGTTGAACTCCATCTGCCACTTCTCAGCCCAGTTTTGCATGATAGCCTCATAATTCCCCTTATTCCAATTAAATGCTTTTCTAACTTGTCTGTTCCTATCTCTCTCCAATGCTATTGTAAGGGAGATAGAATTATGACCACTATCTCCAAAGTGCTCTCCCACTGAGAGATCTAACACCTGACCAGGTACATTTCCCAATACCAAATCAAGTACAGCCTCTCCTCTTGTAGGCTTATCTGCATATTGTGTCAAGAAACCTTCCTGAACACACCTAACAAACTCCACCCCATCTAAACCCCTTGCTCTAGGGAGATGCCAATCGATATTTGGGAAATTAAAATCTCCCACCACGACAACGCTGTTATTATTACACCTTTCCACGATCTGTTTCCCTATCTGCTCCTCGGTATCCCTGTTACTATTGGGTGGCCTATTAAAAAACACCCAGTAGAGTTATTGACCCCTTCCTGTTCCTAACCTCCACCCACAGAGACTCCCTAGACTATCCCTCCATGACGTCCACCTTTTCTGCAGCTGTGACACTATCCCTGATCAACAGTCCCACGCCCCCACCTCTTTTGTCTCCCTCCCTGTCCTTTCTGAAACATCTAAAACCCGGCACTTGAAGTAACCTTTCCTGTCCCTGAGCCATCCAAGAGTCTGTAATGGCCACCACATCATAGCTCCAAGTACTGATCCACTCTCTAAGCTCATCCGCTTTGTTCACAATACTCCTTGCGTTAAAATAGACACATCTCAAACCGTTGGTCTGAATGCGTCCCTTCTCTATCACCTGCCTATCCTCCATCACACACCATCTCCAAGTTTTCTCTATTTGTGAGCCAACAGCCAGGATCTTTTACTGGTTGGCTGCCAGTGACGAGTGGTGTTCCACAGGGATTGTTGTTGTGACTGCCTCTTTCAATGCTGTATATCAATGATTTTAGATGATGGAATAGATGCCTTTGTTGCCAAGTTTTCAGATGATATGAAGATTGGTGGAGGGGCTGATAGTGTTGAAGAAACAAGAAGGCTGCAGAAGGACTTAGATAGATTAGGAGAATGGGCAGGAAAGTGGCAAATGAAATATAATGTTGGAAGATGCATGGTCACGCGCTTTGGTAGAAGAAATAAATGTACAGACTATTTTACAGACAGGGAGAAAATCCAAACATCTGAGATGTAAGGGGACTTGGGAGTCCTTGTGCAGAACACCCTAAAGGCTGAGTTGATGGTGATGTTAGCATTTGTTTCAAGAGGTCTAGAATATAAGAGCAGGGATGTGATGCTGAGGGTTTATAAGGCACTGGTGAGGCCTCACCTTGAATATTGAGAACAGTTTTGGGCTCCTTCTCTGAGAAAAGATGTGCTGGCACTGAAGAGGGTTCGGAGGAGGTTGACGAGGATGATTCTGGGAATGAAAGGGTTATCATATGAGGAATGTTTGATGGCTCTGGGCCTGTAATTGCTTGAATTTAGAGGGATGAGGGAGGATCTCATTGAAACCTTTCAAATGTTGAAAGGCCTAGACAGAGGAAATGTGGAAAGGATGTTTCCCATGGTGAGGAGTCTAGGACAAGAGGGCACAGCCTCAAAATAGAGGGTTATCCATTTAAAACAGAGATGCAGAGAAATTCCGTAAGCCAGAGGGTGGTGAATTTGTGGAATTTGTTACCAAAGGCAGCAGTGGAGGTGAGGTTGTTGGGTAATTAAGGGAGAGATTGATAGGTTCTTGATTGGCCACAGCATGAAAGTTGATGGGGAAAAGGCTGGGGAGTGGGGCTGAGGAGAGGATTTAAAAAACGTTCAGTCATGATTGAATGGTGGAATGAACTTGATGGGCCAAATGGCCTTATTCTGTTCCTATGTCTTATTGTCTTATGGTCATGGCTACTTCGAGTTTTTTAAAAATATATGTGAGTAAGTTTTGCAGTAATGAAAATATTAACGCCAGAACCCAAGCTGCAGAGTTCTAATAAATCTACTGCCTCCATTTGTCTTTATTGTCGATTCACCATCTGTAGGAACAATACCAAGAGTAGAACATGTTGTGTTGATTGTAGAAGGGTAATTGTTGCTTTAAGATGACTGCCTCTCGAAGTATAATGTCGAGATGCTGACTGTTCTCTGGATTGTTTGAAAAAAGCTTTCAGTGTCAGAATATGGGAGTCCTTGAATCAAACAATCGGAATCAGGGTTTTTGGCACTGACATATGTTGTGAAATTGGTTGTTTTGTGACAGCAGTAGAGTGCAAGACAAAAAAATTACTATGAGCTACTAAATAAATGTGCAACCGAGGAATAACAAGTTTGTGTTCATGGACTGTTCAGAAATCTGATGGTGCAGGGCAAGAGGTTGTTCTTAAAACAATGAGTGTGGGTCTTCAGGCTCCTGTATCTCCTCCCTGATTGTCGTAACACAAAGAGGGCATGTCCTGGATGGTCAGGCTCACTTACTGAGCTACTGCCTCTTGAAGGTTTCCCCGATAGTGAGAGAGGTTGTGCCCAGGACGAAACTGGCTTGTGATCCTGTGCATTTGAGGCTGCACACCAGGCTGAGATGCAACCAGTCAGAACACTGTCCAAAGTACATCTGTAGGATTTGTTTAGGACTTCACAATGCGGTCAGATAGGGAACCCAGAGTTACTTCAGAATACTAAAGGTAAGTAGGCAAGTCAGTTGAACACCTGTAGGAAGAGTCTTAAGAGTTTTACCTCCAAAAGGAACTGACAGCAGAGTACGGACATGAATGAGGAGACATCCTTCTGAATAGATGCCTCTGCTTGATTGCCTTTTCTTCCATCACACAATCAATAACAGAAGAGACTTAACTTGTCAAGTGCTTGGAGAGTTGAGTCTCCCTGAAGAATAGCTAATCACCAGTTGTAGTGTTTAGTTTTGGCCAGAGTGCATTGATGTGATACATAGTCAGCGGGTGCTGAAGTTTATGTGTATAAGTGAAAGAAGCACGTGACGATACATTTTAAAATGCATCAAGGAGTACAAATAACATTTTCTTTCTTCGACAGAATTATGGTTTAAAATATTGGGCGATTTACCACTTAAGATTTTTAATTAACAATCAACTTTATGAATGGTAAAGAGTAACCCCTTTTACTCACCCGCATGCTGGGGAGGTGAAAACCCTTAAATGGATTGACCATTCCAACCTAAACAATAGGATGCTGAATCCTATCACCAAGCCCCACCTGCCCGCATTTGACTGGGCTTGGATACAGATGCTCATTCTTGCTGACGCTCGCAACCGAGTATCCAGTGGTGAGAATTAATGAGGCCACATAAGTCAGTAAATATCAGCTGGTTGTATGGTTCCGCTCTATTAGCAGAGCTTCCTGACCACCTTTGACAAGAGGCAGATCTGAGAGCAGAACTGAGCATTATGTTACAGACTTTGAAGCTTTGAAACGGTTTCTAAATATCCCTGATATTGATAGATAGGAATAAAAAAAATATTGAGGTAGTGTTCATGGGTTCAATGTCCATTCAGAAATCAGATGACAGTGGGGAAGATAGCTTTTCCTGAATCATTGAGTGTGTGCCTGATGCACCATCAATAACTCCAAAAGACTGGAAGTAGAGTAAATACTGAAAAGCTTTTATTAGCAGTAAAAGGTGATCTCCACCATGCTGAGTATCTGCCCCTGGACTGAGAGGATGAGCAATGGCACAATCGCCTTTATTCAGGGGTCTGTGGGAGGAGCCACAGGAGCAGTCAGCAGAGGGGCGTGTCCAGACAGGTAACCCAGTTACAATATATATATATGGTTTACCACAGTGCCTTCGGGCTTCTGTACCTCCAAATACCTGATTGGAAAGTATATAAAGGCCAAGCATTGGGAGGACGCACCACAATCAACAGTGCACCGACGATGTTTCCTTGCATGGTGACGAAATGCTTACAAGTAAATTGCCAAAATCGGAGAACAACACAACCCAACCATTATTAAGGACCGTCACTATATGGGACATGATCTCTTCTCATTATTGCTATGATGGAGGAGGTACAGGAGTCTGAAGACCCACATTCAATGATGCAGAAGCTGCTTTTTTCCCTCTGCACATAATTTCTGAATGGCCCGTTTACTCATGGACACTACGCCATTGTTGCCTTTGTTACAGTATTTATTTATTTTGTAGTTTATTTTATCTTTGCAATGTACTGCTGTCACAAAACAACAATTTTCAGTGATAATGAATCTGATTCTGCTCTGATCTCTTGCATTTTGTAACTATGCCCTGTTCTCTTTGTAAAATAATTATCTGATTTGAGTAAATCTCAACCATAAGGAAAACAGGTAAATTTAGTTTGGGATTCTGTTGTTTTTAACAGGCTGGGTTATTCTAGGCCTAGCTCATTGGCTTCCCTTTGAAATCCCTGCAGCTATTTTCACTTTGCTTGCCTAACTGAGCTCAGGTCCCTGCTACGGATAGACCCTGTGAAATAAAATTGTTGGCAAGTGATGTCTGAGCCACAGGTAGTGGAACTTAAGGCTCCCCCTCTGCACCAACCTTCAGAGAGTTTATGCTCTCAAAGACCCTCTCAACTGATTCTAAATGTCTCTGACAATTAGAGGCATTTATAAACAGTTCAATTGAATTATTAAAAGGTGACTAAACCAAAATTTAAGAATAATTGAAGACACATTTAATTGGTGTCAATTATTGAAATTAATTAAAGTGCCATTATTTCTGTGCTAAAGTGGGATTTGGGATGGTGGTGAATATTGATAGCTCAGGTTGAGGCGTTTGATGTTGCGGTGTTTGCCGAGCTTGGCAATTAGCTTGCAGACGTTTTGTCACCAGTCGAGGTGACATCCTCCGTGCTCAATGTCTCTCTCTGGGAGAGCTCATGTTTATGTAGGCCCCTGTTCACTTGCCTTGATCCTGATTGGCTCACTCTTCAGTTGACCTTTGACTTTTATTGGCTTGCATTTCCTTGGCTCTTTGGGGTTCATAGATAGTGTCTATTTGATATGTTTGTTTATGGAGTTATCAGAAGGGAATTGCGCTTCTGAAAGTTCTTGTGCCTGCGTTGTGTTTGCCTGCGCCAGAACCTCCGTGGTATCCCAGTTAAAGTGGAGTCCTCTTTGGCCTTTGCATACTCAGATCAGTAACGGTGGATCATACCTCTGTACTGCCAGTTTGAGTTCCCGTAAAAGAGCTGAGAGTTTACGTCCTGCCTGGCCGACGTAGTTCTTGTTGTAGTCTGCACAGATGATCTTGTACACAAACATTGCTTTTGTCAGTTGTCTTTACTGGTACCTTGGTTCTTGAGGCAAGCTTCCTTTAAGTTGCCTTTGTTAAAAATAGTCACTGAGTAAAACAGCACGGAAACAGGCTCTTCGGCCCTTCTTGTGTGTGCCAACCCAGGTGTCAACTGAAAAATAAATGAGAATATTTGCCTGAAATATTTCTACCTACCATGGTAGTGAAATTAATATTCTAACACAATTTCATAAAATATTTTAGTATGTGTCCATTATAATATCACAGGAAACCGTAATGAACTAGTGTGGTAATTAACTATCATGATATGATTATATAGTAATTCCCTTGGTATGTGAAGAAAGATGCAATGGTCCTGTAATGGGATATTTTCTCCCACCAGTTCTCCAGGATACACTTTACAGAGCAGCGGAAAGGTTGAGTTGTTTAAGATTAAATTAATTACATTTTCAATACAACAATAAACAAAAACTGGTTAAATTGGGATCTTGTTCTTACATAACTTGGTCTCTGATCATTATGTCACTAGTAATCTACATGCCTCTTTTTTAATTCAATTCATCTGAACTTTTTGATGTGTTTACCATTTGATATATGGCTAAATTCTAGGGATTAAATAAATGAAACTTCATTTTGATCAAAAAGCAACATTGAACATTAAGTAAATGCTAGAGGTTCTACAGATAGTGGAAATCCAGAGCAACATGCACAAAATGCTGGAGGAACTCAGCAAGTTAGGCAACATCTATGGAGAGGAATGAATTGATGACATTTTAGGCCGAAAACCGGCAGAACCTCATGTAGGGTCTAAGCCCGAAACACTGAATGTTCATTCCTCTCAATAGAAGCTGCCTGACCTGTTGAGTTCAAAGGATTCAAAGGACAGGTATTATCAAAGTGTGCATAAATTATACAACCTTGAGATTCTACTGCTTACAGGCAGCCACAAAGCAACAAACCTGAAAGAACTGAATTTAAAAAGAACACCAACATACAATGCGTAGAGAAAGAGGAAAAGAAAACACAATATCGTGCAAACAATGAAAGCAAGCAACAGCATTCTGAACGGAATTGAGTTCATAGACCTGGATTCTGGAGCAGCTGGAGCAGGACACAGCCTCCGTCTCGGTTCATCATATAATGGGGCTAATGGAGTTCCTTGAACTTTGAGTAAACTGTTTCAATTTTGTCAAGGGATAGATGGTTTGATTTCATTCTCCATCTCTGGTAAAACTAAAATGGACAGCATTATTTCTCACTGGCCCTAGATCTAATTCCGCAATGTTCAAATCTGTATTTGGGTTGTATACCTTTTCCATCCTGAGGTCAGTTCTTACCGTTAAAAATCATGAGTCATTCTTTGCAAATGCTAGAGGTTTACATTTTTATTAATTTACTTTGTTTTCCAGCAGGCTATTCCCAAAGATCCGAGTGTCCAGGATGGTTATGTCCTGCTGCTTGTTCTGGTCTCTGTCTTCATCGGTGGGACCTTAGTCCTTCTGTCCGGCATCCTGATTATCTGCAGGAGATGCTGTGAAACTGATCGGAGATATTCAAGGTAAGACATGCTTTGAATGTCTCAGTGAGATTCCATTTACTTATTGAAGTTGTAGGACTTCAGTTGTATATTTTCTTAATGATTGTGTCTTTAGGAAGTTCTGCGGATGAGATTATGATGCACATACCTAATTAGTATTGGTGTGTGATATTGAACGTGTATCACCTACCGGTCTACTTGTGGGCTTCTCTGAGGATTGCCATTTTGTTGTGGTAGAGAGGCTTGAGATCCCAAGAGTGATGCCATCTGGAGCCTAGCTCCTCGTAGGGTCACCCATGGCGGGAAGATCGAGGGGGGAGGTTCCAGACAAACAGCGATCTAACCAACAGTGGAACTGGCAGAAGATGATGGCACATCACCACGACAGTGAGGGTGGAGGAAGGCTACAGCAGTGAAGGAACCCCAGTCGTCTTGCCTTCCGTGCCGCTGGACCCTGACCACGATCTCTCATGGACCATGTGGTGGCTGCCTGTGCATCACCCTCTCCATGTTAAACAAAGTCATGTACAGGCCTTCTCCAGTAAGGGAATGACGCCTTGGGAGAACATCATACTTGATTTGTGTGATCGCATTATTACTACTCACAGGATTTCAGGCAAAGTCTTTCCACTTGTAGAAAATAATATTCTGATTGCAAGCTATCTGGACTTCTCGGAGGCAATGGCCTTGTTTATATTCTTTGTAATTGAGGCAAAGTTAGAGTCATAGGGTAAAAAAGCATGGAAACAGGCCCTTCAGCCCAACTCACCCTTGCCAGCCCAGAATTAAATGAAAAATTATTTATTATTTTGAGATAGCGTGAAGCGCTAAATATCGCTGTGATGATTGTACGCTCTAGTATCAATTGTTTGGCGACAATAAAGTAAAGTAAAAGTAGAGTAAAGTAGGCCCTTCAAGCCATACTGCCCAACAAACCCCAATTTAACCCTGTCCTAATCACGGGGCAGTTTACAATGATCTATTAAATAGGCATCCGTTAGTCTCATGAGACCATGGATTTGCACCTTGTAAGGTTTCCAGGGCGCAGGCCTGGACAAGGTTGTTTGGAAGACCGGCAGTTGCCCATGCTGCAAGTCTCCCCTCTCCACGCCACCGATGTTAACCAAGGGAAGGGCATTAGGACCCATACAGCTTGGCACCAGTGTTGTCACAGAGCAATGTGTGTTTAAGTGCCTTGCTCAAGGACACAACACGCTGCCTCAGCTGAGGCTCGAACTAGCGACCTTCAGATCACTAGACCGATGCCTTAATCACTTGGCCACGCGCCAACACTATGATCTGTTAACTGGTACATCTTTGGACTGTGGGAGGAAACCAGAACACCTGCAGAAAATCCATGAATTCCATGGCGAGGACATACAGACTCCTTATAGGGGATGCCGGGATTGAACTCCAAACTTCGATGTCCCGAGCTGTGATAATGTTGTGCTAACCTCTACAGTACCATGGTGCCCGTTCTTATGTAGTGATATTGTATAGTAGATTCTTCTTTTACAGAATTGTTCAAATTGGGTCGTGTTGGGGTGGAGCACTGTACTGAGCTTATAACCTGAACCAACAGTTGTGGTGCAGTCTCCTTGCACTGTCAGTAGAAGGACCTGTAGACTGGCAGTAGGAATCCAAATGAATCTTTGCAGAAGAAGTTTGCTTCCAGGTGAAAGCAAGTCTGCTACACCGAGCTGTCCATAATTCAGCATTAGTTTTGCTGTTGTTGGTCAGTGAGTATTATGGACAAGCTATGTTGGTGCTGGAATGCATGACGACACTTGCAGGCTGCCTCCAGCACGCCTTGGCAGCCACAGTAATGTAGCGGTCAGCGCAACGCTATTGAAACTCAGGGTGCTGGTGTACAGAGTTTAATCCTGGTGCCCTCTATAACAAGCCTGCGTATCCTCTCTGTGCTCCAGTTTCCTCCCACAGTCCAAAGATGTACCGGTTAGTAGGTTAATTGATCTTTGTCCCATGATTTTAAGGCATCCGTTAGTCTTGCGAGACCATGGATCTGCGTCTGGAAAGTCTTCACTCTCCAGGGCGCAGGCCTGGGCAAGGTTGTATGGAAGACCAGCAGTTGCCCATGCTGCAAGTCTCCCCTCTCCATGACACCAATGTTGTCCAAGGGAAGGGCATTAGGACCCATACAGCTTGGCACCAGTGTCGTCGCAGAGCAATGTGAGACTAAGTGCCTTGCTCAAGGACACAACACGTTCCCTCGGCTAGGGCTTGAACTCACAACCTTCAGGTAGCTAGTCCAATGCCTTAACCACTTGGCCACGTGCCCACACTGTCCCATGATTAGGTTAGTGTTAAATTGGGGGTTATTAGGGGTTGCTGGGTGGTGTGGCTTGACTGGCTGGAAAGGCCTATTCCACACTGTATCTCTCAGTAAAATAAAATCTTTAGGTTGTGTTGGTTATTGACTATTAAAGCCACATGTTGCATGTAAATATGGGAATTAAAAAGTTTAAGTATCTACTTTGTACATTCTGGAGTAGCACCACGATCTCGTTATCTTGAGCAATGAGAATAAAGTTCGATTCTATTCTGTTCTATGAACTGTTACGTACCCCGTAACTGGGTTGCCAAACCAGCAGAAATGGATCACTCAGTTGGAGTCTGGATTACTAGAACTAAGAAAGTTTTATTAAAGAAACAAGCAACACAGTAATCGAAAGGATAATAAATGCAACAGTTCAGCGATGATAAACGCACATGTGCACAGAATTAAGATAACAGCATCAATCAAGCTCTATCGTTGTCTAGGGGTAAATGACCAATTTCAAAATGACTCAAAGTTCAGTCCAGTTTAGTAGTTCAGTTCGCAGTAATCGTTGCCATGGCGGTGGACAACGTGGGGGAAGAGAGAGATAGAATAGGAACAACTCATCATTCAGAACGGCTTCACTCACAGACCAGCGAGATGGCTCACAAACAGCTTTTGGGCGGGTCCTTGGTGATGTCACCTGAGGTCACCGACTATGACCCCTCCTCCAGATGCGGTCGATCCTCTGCAGTGAACCCGGCACCCAGGCAAGGGCGGACACACACCGGGTTCCCGCTGATCGTACCTTTCCACCCTGTGCGTTGTCCGGTACTTCTCACCACTCGTGAGAGGCGCACCGCTTCCAGGGTCTCGTTACCTCGGGTGGCGTGTGTCTGTCTTAGCGAACCTGTCCCTTTTTATCCCCCTGCTGGGGTATCGCCTGTCCATCACTTCAAACAGTTCAGGGTTCAAAGGGGGGAGCCGCTCCAGACAGCTCTTCCTCCCACATCCCTTCATTACACATCTCCAGACGCTGCTCCATTGTTCCTTATCTCTCCTTCCCCTGAGGGCAGGTGGCAGACCAACTGCTGATGCCACTGATGCTAGCCCAGGCCAGCAAACATCTTAATTTTATGTGTATTCTCGTAACACTTCCCCCCTTTAAGGATTTTTACCGGGAGGTAAAAATTACAAACATGACTACATTATCTGATACATACACCATATACATCGTTAACAGTTATTTAGCTAATACAGAGAATTTGAAGCTGTCAACACCTTGACAGACAGTCATCACATTTTCTGTTCCTTTTACACGTGTTATTAATAATCCCTTAGACCAGGCTCCAACTCAGCAAACTTCATAGTGGCCAAAAACACTGATGAATTGCGACCACTGTAACCTCTCATTTGGTTTTTGTCCCGGACCACAATAACAAGGGTCGTCCCATTCCGACTCAATTTTCTCTCGCAAGGGCTTAGTAGGAGGGGGACGGGTATTGACCGCAGAGTTATTGCAAAACTTCCTGCAGTACCCCACCATCTCCAAAAGCCTTCTGAGGGCCCTCTTGTCTGTCGGGGTTGGGAGGTCAGCGATAGCCTGCACTGTAGCTTGCATCACTGCCAGCTGCCCCTGTGTCACCACAATTCCCAGGTAAGTGACTCTAGTGTAGCCGAATTCATTTTTTTCAAGGTTCACTATCAAACTGGCTTCAGACAGCCGTGTTAAATTGCCAATACACACCTCTGTGTTCATCAGCCCTTTAGTCACTGAATTACTCGAAAAATATGGGTGTTGTTTACTTGGCTGCCCTATTGTAACAGACATAACCCAACGTCCCAGTTCTTTGCATTTCCTCGGGACAATCAAACACATGGGTGCGAGTCGTTTAATTACTCCTTCGGGGATTAAGGGAGAGACCTTATCAGTAGACCTGGCCAAAACAATAGCCTTCTCCCATCTGACCGATCCCATCCTAATCTTTTCAAAATGGTTTTTTCCTCTTATCAAGGGGCCCCTAGCATCATTGATTTCCACGCTAACACCGACTAGGTTTGTTAGCATATCAAAAGCCGGTGACCGTCTCAGTTCGCGTCGGTCATGATCAATAACATTCTTCCCCCTGGGCAGCCGGTAAATCTCTTTCATGATTCCACCAACTGTTTCCTCCAGCACCGCAAAATGTCCACCGGGGGGTACCTCGTGGGCCATGTTAAAAACCTCATCCCCATAACTCTTTTGCACCACCCCCCATTCCTCATCTGCGGGTACTGTACTTAATTTCCCTTTCTTCCTTAGCACTTCCTCCTCCGCACAATAGCTTGTCAAGGCTGTGTCAGAGAGAGCGGTCTCGGCAAAAACCATCAGCCCCTCGTCTCGCTCCTGCGTCTGCACAAATTCTTTCCTGGCTACTGCTACGTCCGTCCCAGCTCCCTCACTACCTCTTATCTCACTACACCCTGTCTCATACAAGGTTGGCAGAAATGTTTCAGCCAAATTCACCATCGCGGGCGGGGCCTCCATGCTGGCAGGCTGACCCGTCAATCTCACGACTGGGAACACGATTCCTCCGGCGATGTCATTACCGAGCAAGACTTCCACGTCTTTCATCGGTAATTCGGACCTCACCCCAATCGTGACTAGTCCAGAGACCAGGTTGCTCTGTAAATGTATCTGGTGCAAAGGGACTGACTCTGTCCCTTCCCCAACACCTTTGACCTCTACCTCCCCAGTCTGGGTCTCTGAGCTAAACTCTAATACACTCTTCAGTATTAGTGACTGACACGCTCCCGTGTCTCTCCAGATCCGCACTGGAACTGGTTTTAACCTCTCCTTCACTGACACCAGTCCGGCCGAGATAAACCTCTCGCGCCCTTCCTGGACTTTTTCAGACCTGTCCTTCCCTAGCGGTTCGCTTAACAGCTCAATACAGCCATTCAAAATTTCCGCTTTTCCTTTCCCCGTCTCCTTCCTTGGGGCAAAGCACCTGGACGCAAAGTGTCCGACTTTCCCACAATTATAACAGACGACCCCAGGAGACTTCCTACCAGACTGCTCCCGGTCTACCTTATCCTTTTCACTAGTCCCCGGCTTACTTTCTGACTTTTCCGGCAGACTCTCCCCTCCGTCCTGACTACCCTTCTGGTAGCCTTTACTCGGGGCAACCTTCATTTTATGCGTCAACGCATACTCATCCGCTAACTTAGCAGTTGCGGCTAACATGGCTGCCTCTTTCTCATCGAGGTAGGGTCTCATACCCTCAGGGACACAACCTTTAAACTGCTCAATCAGAATCAGCTGCAGCAGTCTGTCATAATCCCCCTCTACCCCTTTCGAGGCGCACCAACGCTCACAATATGTTTGCATCTCACGAGCAAACTCCAAATACGTGCGGTCCCACCGCTTCCTCGCATTCCAGAACCTCTGCCGGTATGCCTCCGGGACCAACTCATAAATCCTGAGGATGGCCTCCTTCACCACCTCATACTTCTGGGCATCTTCCGCGGATAAAGCGGAGTAAGCTTGTTGGGCTTTCCCTTTCAGTACACTCTGAAGTAAAACAACCCACTTATCCCTCGGCCAGTCCTGACTTATAGCTACTTTTTCGAAGTGGAGAAAGTACCGATCCACATCGGTATCGTCAAAAGGGGGAACCAGCCTAACCTCCTGGGTCGCCCGGAACCCTCCACCTTGGTTCGGCACGAGCCCCTGCTCGGCCCTTATCTTTAACTTCTCCAGCTCAAATTCCCTTTCCCTCTGTTTCTCCTCTCTCTCCAACTGTCTTTCTCTCTCTTGCCTTTCTACCTCTTTCTCTCTCTCTTCTCTCTCCAACTGCCTGTCCCTCTCTCTCTCTTCGTGTTCTAACTGCCGTACCCGGAACTCGTGCTCGAGTCTCAGTTTTTCAAGCTGTACCTGTACTGCGTCTCCAGCAGGTTTTTCAACAGACACCTCCCCCAGCTCACCTTGGGGAAACACACCTTTAGATACATAGTGCTCTACAATAGCTCTGTGTATCTCCTCTCTCCTCATTGTCGACTTCACCTTAGAAAGATTCAACCGTTTGGCCACAGCTAACAATTCCGATTTCCTGGCATCCTCTAATGCCTCCAAGGTCGGCGCCTTTATAAATTCCTCAACCTCCATTTCTGCTGTTTGTCTTTTCTTTCTTTCGGGAATTTTAACCCAATCAATTTACTCCGTCCCAAATTTAGCGTTCAAAATCGCGGACGAGAACCCCACTTATGTTACGTACCCCGTAACTGGGTTGCCAAACCAGCAGAAATGGATCACTCAGTTGGAGTCTGGAGTACTAGAACTAAGAAAGTTTTATTAAAGAAACAAGCAACACAGTAATCGAAATGATAATAAATGCAACAGTTCAGTGATGATAAACACACATGTGCACAGAATTAAGATAACAGCATCAATCAAGCTCTATCGTTGTCTAGGGGTAAATGACCAATTTCAAAATGACTCAAAGTTCAGTCCAGTTTAGTAGTTCAGTTCGCAGTAATCGTTGCCATGGCGGTGGACAACGTGGGGGAAGAGAGAGATAGAATAGGAACAACTCATCATTCAGAACGGCTTCACTCACAGACCAGCAAGATGGCTCACAGACCAGCGAGATGGCTCACAAACAGCTTTTGGGCGGGTCCTTGGTGATGTCACCTGAGGTCACCGACTGTGACCCCTCCTCCAGATGCGGTCGATCCTCTGCAGTGAACCCGGCACCCAGGCAAGGGCGGACACACACCGGGTTCCCGCTGATCGTACCTTTCCACCCTGTGCGTTGTCCGGTACTTCTCACCACTCGTGAGAGGCGCACCGCTTCCAGGGTCTCGTTACCTCGGGTGGCGTGTGTCTGTCTTAGCGAACCTGTCCCTTTTTATCCCCCTGCTGGGGTATCGCCTGTCCATCACTTCAAACAGTTCAGGGTTCAAAGGGGGGGAGCCGCTCCAGACAGCTCTTCCTCCCACATCCCTTCATTACACATCTCCAGACGCTGCTCCATTGTTCCTTATCTCTCCTTCCCCTGAGGGCAGGTGGCAGACCAACTGCTGATGCCACTGATGCTAGCCCAGGCCAGCAAACATCTTAATTTTATGTGTATTCTCGTAACAGAACGTAAATGACGTGTTTCAATGTACATGTGATAAATAAATGAATCTGAATACAAGCAGCGTGCTGATAGATGTGGACGTGTGACTTTCTGTGAGGAGACCATATTGTGTCATAACTCAGGAGATAGAGAATTATTATTGCTTCTGGTCACCCCAAAAGTAGTTCAAGTCGTGGAGTACATTGCACTGCAGTCAATTATGAACTGGTCGATAAACCTGGAAAGGAAAACACAGAGCATGTTTCCACAAACTGTAAGCACGTGGCAGGAGCTGCTACTGCTGTTATTTGAATGAGGGAGTAACATTGGAGAGGGTACAAAGTGGTCACTCTCTGCTCTTCAAAGAGTGAAATAGAATCTGTTGCATCCATCCGAATAACAACTGCCCTCCTTCAGCATTGGGTGTTCAGAACGCTGGTTTAGATTACATGCTAAAGTCTATAGGGAGGGCTTGGCCCTCACGATGGTTAGGCTATACAGCACAGAAACAGGCTCCAGCGGTCCAATTAGTCCAGTCTAATGAAAATTCTCATCTAAGCAGGTCCCATTTGCCAATGTTTGACCCATGTATCTCTGAACTCTGCAATTCATGTTTTCAGTAGTATTTATTTATTCTTGTTACTTATTTATTCATTTACTGTATTTGTGCAGTTTGCCTGTTATTGTTTGTGTGTAGATTTTCATTTTGTTGTATTATTTTTTTGTTCTGCTGTGAATGCCTGCAAGATAATGAATCCCATAAGATTATAAAACATATGTCTTATAGATTCCAAAAACTAATCAAAAGAAAAACAAAGGAGCCCGGGGACATGTTTTGTCTACCTTGTTCTTACTTTAGTGAGGCACTCACGTATGATGTGGTGGCATAATGACGTATGCCATTCACTTACTTTTACATGTAACCTGCAATGACTTGTCTAAATAACAAAGGATATTTAATCAAACAATATATCTGCAGCATTACTCATGTATTACTGAAGTATTAAATACACAACAACACAGGAGCAGAATTAGGCCATTCAGCCTATTTTTAATTATTCATTGAGATACAGCGTGGAATAGGCCCTTCTGGTCCTTCGAACCACATCGTCCAGCAATCCCCCAATTTAATCCTAGCCAAATCACAGAACAATTTATAATGATCAATTAACCTACCAACCGGTACATCTTTGGACTGTGGGAAGAAACCAGAGCACCCGGAGGAAACACACACGGTCAGGGGGAGAACATACAAACTCCTTACAGGCATCAGCGGCATATATGGTTACATATGCATACTTGGTTAATAAATTTACTTTGAACTTGAATTTTATCCATGTAGCTGCCCAAGTACCTTTTTAAACATTGTTGAGGTATCGGCCTCAACCACTTCCTGTGGCAGCTCACTCCATATACTGACCACCCTCTGGGTGAAGACGTTGCCCCTCAGATTGCTATTCATTCTCTCCCCTCTCATCTTAAACCTCTGCATTAGTTCTCGATGCTACAATCCTGGGTGAAAAAGCTGTGTACATTCATTCTGTCTACACCACTTGTGATTTTATACACCTCTATAAAATCCCCCATCATTCCATCTAATGAAAACATGTCCCAGCCTGTTCAACCTCTTTCCATAACTCCATCCACCAAGTCGTGGCCACATCCTCATAAGTCTCCTCTGTACTCTTTCCAGCTTAATGGTGTCTTTGTATAGTGGTGTGTCCAAAATTGAACTCAATATTCCAAATGCAGAGGGAGGAGAAGATGGCGGCGCGACGCAGCGCGTGCGGCCGATCCGAAAGATATCGATTATATGTAACTAGGAGGGCCGTGCACAATCTGGATTTGATGGAGACAGCCGTGAGAGGCACGGAGGACCACCTGGAGTAACTTCTGAAATACCCGCTTCGCTGCCGCTGCTACTGCGCGATCGAGAATCTCCAGAGGGGAAGGCCCCAAATCCTCAGCTTTGCCTATTGCCTGTTGCCGGGGCCGGGGTCGAAGCGCTCGGCAGAGATGGTGCTCGGTGCTCGGTGCTCGGTGTCGGAGAGGTGGTCAGAGGCTCGGAGTTTTCGGACGGACTCGGAGTCGGACTGTAGTTGGATGCTTCCAGGATGCTGTATCGGCAAGTTGGCGGCGCTGGAGGTTTACCGGCTGCGTGAGATGATGGGACTTTCGAGAGACTTTGAGACTATTACTGTGCCATGGTCTGTTCTTATCAAATTATGGTATTGTTTGCACTGTTGTAACTATATGTTATAATTATGTAGTTTTTAAGTCGGTTTGTCATGTATTTCTGTGATATCATTCTGAAAAAACATTGTATCATTTCTTAATGTTTGCATTACTAAATGGCAATAAAAGGGGACTGCGTGTCCTCATAATCTAAAAATTAACGTATATACACACGGTGTCCTGACTGAAGAAAGCCAGCATGCCAGAAGTTGTCTTCTCTATCCTGCCCATCGGTGACGGCGTTGTCAGAGAACCATGCTCTTGTACTCCATGGTTCCTCTGTTCTACAACATTCTGCAATACCATTTACTGGGAAAGTCCTACCTTCATATGTCTTCCCAAAATTTAAAATCTTGCACTTATCTGAATTAAATCTTCAGTGATTCAGTAACAGAGCTAAGCTGGAATGATGTAAATAACAAGAGAAATTTCATGGATATGGATTTAATGATAATTAGCATATATATGTTCACCATTAGGAAATAGATACACATTCATTGGCCACTTTATTAGTACAACGATAGAGCTGCTCATTAATATAAGTATCTCATCAGCCAATCATTTGGCACCAACTCAGTGCATAAAAGCATGCAGACATGGTCAAGAGATTCAATTGTCATTCAGGCCAAATATGAGAATCGGGATGAAATGTGATCTACAAGTGACTTTGATTATGGAACGATTGTTGGTGTCAGATGGGGTGGTTTGAGTATCTCAGAAACTGCTGATCTCCTGGGATTTTCACCCACTACAGTCTCTAGAGTTTACAGAAAATGGTGTGAAAAAGCAAAAAAAACATCCAGTAAGTGGCAGTTCTGTGAGCGAAACATCTTGATAATGAGGGAGGTCAGAGGGGAATGACCAGGCTGGTTCAAGCTGACGGGAAGGTGACAGCAACTCATGTAGCCATGCGTTATAACAGTGGGGTGCAGAAGAACATCTCTGAATGCACAACAGATTGAACCTTGAAGTGGATGGGCTACAGCAGCAGAAGACCACCAACATGCACCCAGTGGCCTCTACATTCGGTATGGGGTTAGTAGCCACAGAGTGTATATTGAGTTCTTGTCCTGTCTGTGAACCTTTACATTCTTTAATACCTTTTACCTTTGTAATTCCCTGGTTAAGATTTTTACTGCTAATGCTGTAAGGTATTTCATTCAATAGCTTGTAGAAGCAGTGTGTCCTGCTGATAGCATGTTTGGGTTTTCGGCTAAAGATAAGGGGCGATGATGTTCAACTTAGGAATATTGTGTCAGCCAATCAGGACGGTGGAATTGGGAGAAGGTTCTAGAGAAAGCTGGACTAGCACTTAGAAACATAGAAAACCTACAGCATAATACAGGCCCTTCAGCCCACAATGCTGTGCCGAACATGTACTTACTTGGATTGCATGCCTCCTTACTTTCTCAATAAGCCTTGCATGGGGTACCTTATCAAATGCCTTGCTGAAATCCATATATACTACATCTACTGCTCTACCTTCATCAATGTGTTTAGTCACTTCTAGAGATTTGTGACCAACACTGGTGGACTTTGTGGTTTCTTTGGTCCGGGGATGTGGAGAGGGCAGGAGGAAAGATGGCTGAGGGTGCTGGGGGAAGCATCCTGTTGCACAGGTGCCTTGTGCAGATGAATGGCTCCAAGGGGGAAGGGCCAATACTGCTGAGAGAAAGAGCCTGCTTGTCTGAGATTGATGTCCAGCGAAGTTCGGAATGTGGTGTGTGCTTTCACACAGACCATGGGTCCAGTGCGTGAGTAAAACAACAACTTCAAGATGAGCTCCAACGATTGGGCCCTTTTTATTGTTTTCCCTTTTTCCTAGTGACTGTTCGATAAAGCTGACATTTGTAAACATACTTTCTTTATAGTTTTATGCAGTATACGATTTGTTATTTCTTGCCAACTGACAATTGTGCATGGGCAGTATTTATGCAGTGTTTGCTCAAATCGAGGTTTCTTTCATCGGAACATCACGGCGTTCTTGTTTGGTTGAACGCCAAATCACACCGACCTTAGACGCCTATTGTTTATGAAAGGTGGCCTTCTCGCTGCTGAAGCAGGGCCAGCTAAGTTTCAATATGAGCCCGGTGAGGGGGCTGCACTTGCAATGTTCCAGAAAAGCATTTTGGTGCGTTTTTCGGGTGCTACATCAATGGAAGTTACTTCCTTTCTCACTGAGATTGCCATCTCGCTGTGAGTGGCAAATTTGACGCCGAAGCTGAGAAGATTGAATAATTATTTTAACAGCCACAAAATATTTTGCTGAATTGGTCTTGAAAGCACCAAATGGATTGATTAACAACTCGAGTTAAGGTGTTGATTTGGTTGAATTGAGTTTCTCCATTAAGTAGTTCTAAAAAAATTTTTGGATAGGTAGCTTCTTTGTTTTGTGGTTGCAGGAGGTTGAATCAGTTGTATTCTGTATACATACTTTGTTAATAAATGCACTTTGACTTTAGTTAACTTAGGACAAGCAGGTCATCTCTGTTTGCATCCCATGGCTAGGTTGGCCATCAAAGCTTTTGTGGTCAAGAAAATCCATGACTCTCCAAATCATCAAGGATCTTCCCAATTTAAATCTTCATCACCAAAGGAAATGTTATTCATGTTTCCTTAAGCCACATGAGACCATTCAGCCCATCAAGACAATGCATGCTGTCAGAGAAATTCCATCAGTTCCTTGAAGATATGAATAAGGTGATGGACAGAGCTCAGAAATCACGTTGTAGCTCCTCTGAATGTATTCTTTCTTAAAATGCAAATCCTTCCAAGAAATTAAAGAAATAAATGATTTGAAAAATATTAACCTAATTGGTCTGGTCCAGCCACTTTTCATTCAAAAACCCAAATATTTATCAGATGGTTGCCTGTAAAACAGAATTGTTAACTGTCCTTAATTATAGCTGAATTGAAGTTTCCATTCTCTGAAAGATATACCTTAGATTTATATCGCAAGATTTTGGAATGGATAGAAGAATTAATTTGAATTAGAGCTGGTGTATGGTTTGGGTGATTATTTCAATTGATCATAGTGAAAGAAATACAGTGGGATAAATGTAAAACCTACATCCATGCACTTCTTTAGTTTGTTCAGTGTTTCCGATAACAACCTCGCTCGTGGCAATAACAATCTGTCTTCACCAAGATGACTTGATGGACCTTGGGGACACTTGGTCCTATCCCAGGAGGAGAATGTAAAATGAATTGGCTACTAAATGTACTCTATCATTATGTCTAATGGAAATCTACATTTTAGATGCACTTCCTAAATGATGGGTTTATGTGACATCACTGAATTAAAAGTGGTTGATAACCAATACTTATCATCAACTCTGTGTGTAGCACAGCTGCCTGTCAAAGAGTCAAGAGCTTCTCAATGGTTTAGTATTGGGTTAGCTATTTTCAGAATCAGAATTGGGGTTATTATCAGTGATATATGTTGATAAACTTGTTGTTTTGCAGCAGCAGGACTGTGAAATACATACAATAAGCTATAAATTATAATAAGAAATCTCTCTCTCACACACACACACACTCTCTCTCTCTCTCTCTCTCTCTATATATATATATATATATATATATCATGGATAAAAACATAAGAACACACAGTCAAGTGGTTCAGTCAACACACATCAAAGTTGCTGGTGAACGCAGCAGGCCAGGCAGCATCTCTAGGAAGAGGTACAGTCGACGTTTCAGGCCGAGACCCTTCGTCAGGACTAACTGAAAGAAGAGATAGTAAGTGGTTCAGTTGTTGTTCAGACCAAACATCAGAAAGGAGAAAAGAAGTGTTTTAAGTGACTTTGAGTGTGAAGTGATTGTTGGTGCCAGAGAGGGTGGTTTGAGTATCTCTGAACTCCGGCAGTTTTCGCACACAACAGTCTCCAGAGCTTACAGAGAATGGTGCGATAAAGAAAGAAAAACATCTAAGTGAGTGGCGTTCTGTGGGTAAAAACACCTTGTTAATGAAAGGGGTCAGACGAGAATGGCCAGACTGGTTCAAGTAATTCAAACCACGTGTTACAACAGAGATGTGCAGAAGAGTATGTCTGATCGCACAACACATCAAACCTGGAAGTGGACGAGCCACAGCAGCAGAAGACCATGAACATATACTCAATGACCACTTTATTAGGTACAGGAGATATCTAATAAACAAAAATAAGCTGTGAGTTCTTGTTCATGGGTCCATTGTCCATTCAGAAATCTGATGACAGAGGATTGTGTCTTCCCGTTTAAAAAAAACTTGTGTGGATATTTCTGCTCTAACGTGTTTCCATAATGCCAGATGGTGGTGATGCAATTGATGGACTGGAGAACACTGTATTATGCTGGCCACTTTTATTACAGTGTGATCGCATTTGGGAAAACCTGTTTGTCTGTACTTTGAAGGCAACTACAGCTGGTTCTGCTGTCACTCAACTTTGTACGGCACAGGGTTTCTTTGGAATATAACTATGGTGTTGTAGCTTAACTATTAGTATTCTGAAGGATGTTTATGTTGCTTGCTCAGGCTCGACTATGTCTAGGTTTTACAATCTGTTTAATCCGAACTTCCAGTGCTATTCTTGGTTTATTTTCCCTCTCAACCCCATTCTCCTGCTTTCTCCCCATAACCTTTGATGTCCTTACTAATCAAGACCTATCAACCTGTGCTTTAAATATACCCAAGGACTTGGCCTCTACAACCGCATAAAATCACCACTTTCTAGCTAAAGAAATTCCTCATCACCTCTGTTCTAAATGGACATACTTCTATTCTAAGGCTGTGCCCTCTGGCCCCAGACTCCCCCACTACAGAAACATCCTTTCCACATCCTGTCTATCCAGCCTTTTCAATATACAATAAGTTTCAATGAGATATTCCCCTCCCCACCCCCATTCTTCTAAACTGTAGTGAGTACAGGTCCATAGCCATCAAATATTCTTCATATGTTAACTCTTTCATTCCTGGGATAATTCTTGTAAACCTCTTCTGAACCCTCTTCAATACCAGCACATCCTTTTTAGATCTGCTCACAATACTCCAAATGCGATCTGACCAATGCATTATAAAGCCTCATATACTTGTCCATTCATCTCCTCCCTCACCTCTATTCCGGACCCCAAATTTCCAGGTGAGGCAACACCTCACCTGTGAATCTGCTGGGGTCATCTATTGTGTCCGGAGCTCCTAATGTGGCCTCCTCTGCATTAGTAAGACCCGTCATAAATTGGAGGTCTGTTACCTAGTGCAACTCCATTCACCAAAAGCGGAAATTCCCAGTGGCCGAACATTTTTATTCCGATTCCCAAGCCCGTTCCGATCTGTCAGTCTATGGTGTCCTCTTGTATCATGATGAGACCACCTTCAAGGCGGAGGAGCAACACCTTACATTCTGTCTGGGTAGATTCCAACCTGTTGGCATAAATATTTATTTCTCCTTCTGGTTTTAAAAAAAATGTCTCCCTTCCCCTTCCCTCTTCCTCTCTTCCCCACTCTAGCCTCTTATATCTTCTAACCTGCCCGCTACCTCCCCCTGGGTCCCTTCCTCCTCTGAGAGGTAATGTTGCAGCTGTACAGGACCCTGGCCAAGAGGTAATGTTGTAGCTATATAGGACCCTGGTCAGACCCCACTTGGAGTATTCTGCTCAATTCTGGTCGCCTCACTATAGGAAGGACGTGGAAACCATAGAAAGGATGCAGAGGAGATTTACAAGGATGTTGCCTGGATTGGGGAGCATGCCTTATCTTTCTCCTTGGAGCGATGGAGGATGAGAGGTGACCTGATAGAGGTGTACAAGATAATGAGGGGCATTGATCGTGTAGATAGTCAGAGGCTTTTCCCCAGGGCTGAAATGGCTAGCATGAGAGGGCATAGTTTTAAGGTGCTTGGAAGTAGGTACAGAGGAGATGTCAGGGGTAAGTTTTTACACAGAGAGTGGTGAGTGCGTGGAATGGGCTGCCGGCAGCGGTAGTGGAGGCGGAAACAATAGGGTCTTTTAAGAGACTCCTGGATGGCTACATGGAGCTTAGAAAAATAGAGGGCTATGGGTAAAGCCTAGGTAGTTCTAAGGTAGGGACATGTTCGGCACAGCTTTGTGGGCCAAAGGGCCTGTACTGTGCTGTACATTTTCTATGTTTCTGTGTTTCTCTTTCTCCAATGGTCCAATCTTCTCTCCCTTCTCTCCAACCCTTTACCTTTCCGACCCATCTGGCTTCACTGATCACCTTCTAGCAATCCTCCTTCCTCTCCCCTCACCTTTTCATTCTAGTGTCCTCCCCCTTCCTCTCCAGTCCTGAAGAAGGGCCTTGGGTTGAAAAGTTGACTGTTCCTTTATTTCCATAGATACTGCATGACCTGCTGAATTCCTCCAGCCTTTTGCGCCTGTTGCTTTGTATTTCCAACATCTACAGTATTTCTCGTCTTTATCCTTGCTTTTATACTGTATACTTTAAATGAATGCTAGCATTGCATCTTCCTTCCTCACCACCCCCACCAACCCAATCATTTTCTGAGAAGTTTTCCTCCTGGTCTCTTTCCATATTCCCTATTGAGAGTCATTATTGACTCTGTAATCTGCTCACTGCTGTGCACTGCTTTCCTCATGACATCTCACTGAGCTTCAAAAAAATTCTCCAAACTTCTACTTTTGCCTTGTCTCTCTAGATTGGTTTCAATATATTAAGTGTCAAGTACTCTTAAATACCAATTAGTGCTGCCATTCATAACGGTGTGTAAGTGTTATGTTGAGTTCTGCTCATCAAAATTAATTATTAATTCCACCCCCCCCCCGCTTGCCTTGCAGTGAGGATGACGTGAGGGTGCTCTTTGTAGTGAGGGTAGTACACAGCTAAAATCAAATACTTTGGGACAGATATGGAGTTTAGTTTTATAAGAAAATGCTGGAAATACTCAGCAGTTCCGTCAGCGTCCGCAGAGAGAGAAGCAGAGTTGTTTCGGGTCGATGATCAGGTCTGGGAAAGTTTGGAGATGTGGAGGATGGAAGGGAGTGGCAGAGAGATGAAGGGGGAGGCTCTGTGAATGAAGAGGTGCAGGAAGGACTGAACGATACACGTTGTGCTGCTTCCTGAAGAAAGGTGACTGAAGTTTATCACATAACAGAAGCTGTGAATAGAATAAAAGAACTAGAACATTATGGCACAGTATGGTACAGGCCCTATAAGTGCCAACCGACAGTTTATATAGTTGCTGACCTATAAAAACCTACTTCACAAACAATCTAATTCTTCAGTCATTCACAGCCCGTAACCCTCTGATTTCCTTGCATCTATTTGCCTATCTAGGAGCCTCTTGAAATGTCCGTATTGTATCAGCCTCTACCAATATCTACTGGCAGTCCTGCCTGGCCCTCACTACTCTCCGTGTGTAAAACTCGGCTATCTGGAGAAGACAAAGCTCAGAGTTGTATTCTGCATACATACTTTGATAATAAAATGAACCTTTGAAACTTTTTTTTTAAGAAAACCTCTGACATCTCAAAATCATCTTCACAATCTCTTCAACATGCTTTCCAGATTAATAGCAAGGTGACCAATACTGAATACAATGTTCAGAATGCGTCCTCACCAACACCTGGTACAACTGCAGCATAACATCTCAACTTCTGTATTCAGTACCCCAACTTAAGAAGCCCAGTGTGCCAAAAGCCTTCACTATATTCTATTTATACTCTATTCTTGATTGGTGCAACTGTAACGAAACCCAATTTCCCTCGGGATCAATAAAGTATGCCTATCTATCTATCTATCTATCTATTACCCTGTCTATCTGTGACACCACTTTCAGAGAACCATGTACTTGTTCACCTTGTTCAAAGCAAACTTGTATTTCTGAAGAAGGGCCTTGGCCCAAAGTGTCAAATGTTTATTCATTTCCATAGATGCTGCCTGACCTGCTAAGTTCATTCAGTATTTTGAGTGTGTTGCTTGTACACCTAGGTCTCTCTGATCTACAACACTCCCTAGGATCCAACCGTTCACCGTGAAAGTTCTACCCTCTTACCAAAATGCAACATCTTGTCCTTATCCAAATTAAATCTTTAGGGTTTGAGTAACTGAGTGAAGCTGGAGTGATGTGACTAAAACCTACATTGGATGTCACCTCTAAACCTTCCCCCACTCACCTTGAATGGAATCCATTCAAGTGTCTGTGCTATCTATGCCAGAAGATATAACAGAGAAGATATAAGCAGGTGGAGCTGAGTTAACTCTGAAATTACCAGATGAGAGGTGTTAATAAAAACTGGATGTTGGAAATATGAGGTAAAATACTGAATTTGCTGACAGCCTGCAGTTAATTATTGAATCCGGAGAGGTGCAATGTGTCTAGTTGGAAGGTGAGGGATTGTCGAGCTGCAGAGCTGGGCTGAGGAGTGGCAGATGGAGTTTAATCCAGAAAAGCATGAAGTGATCCACCTTGGAAGGTCAAACTTGAAGGCAGAGTACAGGGTTAATGACAGGATTCTTAGTAGTGTGGAGGAACAGAGGAATCTTGGAGTCCTAACCCATAGATCCCTCAAAGCTGTCATGTAAGGTTATAGTCTAGTTAAGAAGGCATATGGCATGTTGACCTTCATTAGTCAGGGAATTGAGTTCAAGAAGTACAAGGTAGTGTGGCAGCTCTATAAAACTGGTTAGACCACACTTCAGAGTTCAAAGTAAAATTTATTATCATAGTATGTACATGTCATCACATCACACCCTGAGCTTCTTTTTCCTGCAGGCATACTTAGCAGATCTATAGAACAGTAACTGTAAACAGGATCAATGAACATCAAACTGTGCAAAGGCAAATAGCAGCAGCACAGCACAGAATGGTCCCTTTCGTCCACAATGTTGTGCCGACCTTTTAATCTACTCCAAGATTAATTTAACCCTTCCCTCCCAAATAGCCCTCCATTTTTCTTTCATAAATGCACCCATTGAAGAGTTTCTTAAATGTTCCCAGTGTATCTACCTCTACCGCTGCCTCGGCAGCATTCCACTGTCTGTGTTTAAAAAAAAACACCAACCTCTCTCATCACCCCCATACTTTCTTCCGGTCACCATAAAATTATGCCCACTCATACCAGCCATTTCTGCCCCAGGAAAAAGTGTCTGGCTATACCCTCTATCTATGCCTCTGGTCTTCTTGGACAGACCTCTATCAAGTCTGCTCTCATCCTCCCTTGCTTCAAAGAGTGAAGCCCTAGCTCACTCAACCTACCTTCATAGGACATGCACTCTAATCCAGACAGCATCCTGGTGAATCTCCTCTGTACCCTCTCTAAAGCTTCCACATCCTTCCTATAATGATATCAATAAAATAAAATATTAATAAATATCAATAAAATAAAATAAGAAAAAAATGAAGCACCTCTACTTCCTCGGGAGGCTGCAGTGATTCGGCATGTCATTGAAACCTCGACAAACTTCTATAGATGAATGGTGGAAAGTGTGCTGACTGGCTGAATTATGACCTGGTATGGGAACACCAGTGCCTTTTGAGCAGTGCATCCAACAAAAGGTAGTGGATTCATCCCAGTACCTCGTAGGTAAAGCCCTCCCAACAATAGAGCACATCTACATGAAACGTTGCCGTAGAAAAGTGGCTTCCATCACCAAAGACCCTCACCACGCAGACTATGCTCTTTTCTCGCTGCTGCCATCAGATAGATGGTACGAGAGCCTCAGGACTTGCACAGTCAGGTTCAGGAACAGTTACTACCCCTCACCCATCAGGCTGTTGGACAACAGGGGATTACTATACACATTCTATTTCTGGTATTCCCACAACCGATGGTCTCACTGTAAGGACTCTATCTTAATAATAATGTATGAAATATTAAGATAAAGAGTCCTTACAGTGAGACATTATTTAAGGTGTAGGAGCAGAATTAGGCCATTTGGCCCATCGAATCTCCTCCTCAGCCCCACTCCTGGTCTTCTCCCTGTAACCTTTGAAGCTGTGTCCAATCAGGAACCTATCAATCTTTGCCTTAAATTCACCAAACGACCTAGTCTCCACAGCTGCCTGTGGTAACAAGTTCCACAAATTTATCTCCCTCTGGCTAGGGAAATTTCTCCGCAAGTCTGTTTTAAATGGATGTCCCTCTGTCCCTCTATCCTGAGGCTGCGCCCTCTTGTCCCAGCCTCCCCCACCATAGGAAACATCCTTTCCACATCTACTCTGTCTAGGCCTTTCAACATTTGAAAGGTTTCTATGAGATTCCACCCCCCCCCACCCATCCTTCTAAATTCCAGTGAGTACAGGGCCAGCGCCATCAAACATTCCACATATGATAACCCTTTCATTCTCGGAATCATTCTTGTGAACCTCCTCTGAACCCTCTCCAATGCCAGCACAAGTTTTCTTAGATGAGGAGCCCAAAACTGTTCACAAAACTCAAGGTGAGGTCTCAGTATGGGGTTGGGATAAAGAATGAAATGATTGGAAGTTCAGGGCCAACATTCAAACTTCCATTTTCTTTTACAGCCACTGAAGCTTCAGATTTTGTTTTGGCTGGTCAAATCTGATATAACGATTTCAGAACAGTAATGTAATTTTGATGAAATATTCTCTCATTAGCAGAATATTGACTGGTTTTTCTCATTGCATTGCTTAGCAACTCAGCACAATGCAGGCAGAAAAATCTCAGATCCACAATATTGGTTCTGTTCATCTGGATAGCATTCCAGGCAAAATCTCAATTCTCTAATAATTCAATAAAAGACACCATTAACCATTTCAGGCTGAATGTTCAGTTCCACAGACTGGTAACCATAGTTTATTCCAGGGTGATCTTGCATAGCCCCAGGTTCAGAATACACTCAATGGCCTCTTTTTTAGATACCTCCTGTACCTACTAAATTGGCCATTGAGTGTACGTTCATGGTCTTCTGCTGCTGTAGTCCATCCACCTCAAGGTTCGAAGTGTGCATTCAGAGATGCTGTTCTGCACACCACTGTTGTAACGCGTGGTTATTTGTGTTACTGTCACCTTCCTGTCAGCTTGAACCAGTCTGACCATTGACCTCTCTCATTAACAAGGCATTTTCGTCCACAGAACTGCTGCTCGCTGGATTGTTTTTGTTTCTCACACCATTTTCCGTAAACTCTAGAGCACGGGTTCCCAACCTTTCTTATGCCATGGACCAACACCATTAAGCAGGGATCCTAGGCTGGGAGTCCTGCTCTAGAGACTGTTGTGCCTGAAAATCCCAGGAGATAAGCAGTTTCTGAGATACTCAAACCACTCCATCTTCAACCAGTGGTCATTCCACAGTCAGTCACTTGGATCACATTTCTTCTTCATTCTGAGGTTTGATCTGAACAACAACTCAATCTCTTGACCACGTCTGCATGCTTTTATATATTGAGTCGCTACCACATGATTGGCTGATTAGATATTCGCATTAACGAGCAGGTCTGTTGTTGTACCTAATAAAGTGGCCACTCAGTGTATATTCCTTTCTTGATGTTATTGGGGGTTGGTAGATTTCAATCAGCAGTGATGGATCTTTGCAACATCTTCAGTACTTATTGCATTTTCCAGAACTTACAGGCAATTAAACAGGTAGTGTCAGCTGATTTATTTTTGAGGCTAGCTGCAACCTAAAATATTAAAACACCTTGTTCATTTTTTAAGAGGTGATCATTAGTGGAGGGGCTCGTATTTTTGCCTGTGCCACATTTGCAGAGTTGCAAGCAGAAAATAAGATCACCTATGTTTCCCTGTACATCATTGGAAACTGCGGCAAATGCCTTTAACAGTGAGACTATTTCAAAATCAATTGCCCTACAGAGACTTGCTATCCTTGGTACTTTCTAATTGGCACTGAGCAACATAATCAGCTGGCCAGGTATGAAATTTATAGTAAGGGGTTCCCAACCTTTCTTATATCATTGATGAAGGGGTGTGCGGACCCCAAGCTGGGAACCCTTGGACCCTTGGTCTACCTGCACTGCACTTCCTCTGTAGCTGTTACACTTTACTCTGCAATGTGATTTGTTTTACTTGGTACTACATCAATGCACTGTGTAATGATCTGATCTTTATGAACAGTATGCAAGACAAGCTTTTCATTGTATCCCAGCACATGTGACAATAATAAACCAATTGCAATGCCAGGCTAAATCCAAATGCAAGCATAATCTCTCTAAATTTAATTCAACTAATTGGTTGTGAAAGTGATTGTCCCCTTTTTATAACTGGTACATCTTCTGGTTTTTACTGGACTTTTCCCCAAAAACAGTTTCATTCTGTTAGTGTAACCCTTTACAGCAGCTAGCTGTAATATTGGGGTCCGATCCCACCGATGTATGTAAGGAGTTTGAGTGTTCTCCAGGTGACTGCGTGGATTTCCTCCATATGCTCCAGTTTCTTCCCACATTCCAATGAAGAATCTGGCTGGGTTGCGTGAGACTGCAACTGGAGGTAATGGGTTAAGGGTGAAAGGTGAAAAGTTTCAGGGGAACATGAGGGAAGCTTCTTCACACAGAGGGTTATGAGAGTGTGGGATGAGCTAAGGTGCAAGTGGTGCATGCGAGCTCAATTTCAATGTTTAAGAGAAAATTGGATAGGTACAGCGTCTACAAAAAATCTTCACTCCCCTTGGAAGTTTTCATGTTTTATTGTTTTACAACATTGAATCACAGTGGATTTAATTTGGCTTTTTTGACCTTGATCAACAGAAAAAGACTCTTTTGTGTCAAAGCAAAAACAGATCTACAAAATTATCTATATTAATTACTGATATAAAATAATTGATTGCATTAGTATTCACCCCCTTCAAGTCAGTATTTAGTAGATGCACCTTTGGAAGCAATTACAGCCGTAGGTCTGTGTAGGTGGGTCTCTATCAGCTTTGCACATGTGGATACTGCAAATTTTCCCCATTCTTCTTTACAAAACTGCTCAAGCTCTGTCAGATTGCATGGGGATTGTAAAAGAAACAGCACTTACAAGTCCAGCCACAAATTCTCATTTGGTTTGAGGTCTGGACTCTGACTTGGCCATTCCAGGAGATTAACTTTGTTGTTTCAAAGCCATTCTTGTGTAGCTTTGGTTTTATGCTTGAGGTCATCGTCTTGCTGGAAAACAAATCTTCTCCCAAGTTGCAGTTCTCTTGCAAACTGTGTCAGGTTTTCCTCCAGGGTTTCCCTGTATTGTGCTGCATTCATTTTACCCTCTACCTTCACAAGCCTTTCAGGGGCTTCTGCAGTCGAGCATCCCCTCAGCATGATGCAGCCACCACCATGCTTCACAGTATGGATGGTGTGTTTTTGATGATGCGTGGTGCTTGGCTTATGCCAAACATCGTGTTCAGTCTAATGGCCAAAAAGCTCAATTTTGGTTTCATCAGACCATAGAACCTTTTTCCAGCTGACTTCAGAGTTTCCCACATGCCTTCTGGCAAACACTAGCCGAGATTTCATGTGAGTTTTTTTTTCAACAGTGGCTTTCTCTTTGCCATTCTCCCATAACGCTGTGATTGGTGAGGCACCTGGGCAATAGTTGTTGTATGTGCAGACTCTCCCATCTCAGCCACTGAAGCTTGTAACTCCTCCAGAGTTGTCATAGGTCACTTGGTGACCTCCCTCATTAATTCCTTTCTTGTACAGTCTCTCAGTTTTTGAGGGCGGCCTGCTCTAGGCAGACTTACAGCTGTGTCATATTCTTTCCATTTCTTGATGATTGACTTCACCGTACTCCAAGGGATATCCAGTGACTTGGAAGTTTTCTTGTATCCATTCCTTGACTTGTGCTTTTCAACATAATTGTATAAGGGCTAAGAGAGTTGTAAAAGAGCGCCTGAAGGCTTTGTGTGTCAATGCCAGGAGCATTCGTAACAAGGTGGATGAATTGAAAGTGCAGATTGTTATTAATGATTATGATATAGTTGGGATCACAGAGACATGGCTCCAGCGTGACCAAGGATGGGAGCTCAACGTTCAGGGATATTCAATATTCAGGAGGGATAGACATGAAAGAAAAGGAGGTGGGGTGGCGTTGCTGGTTAAAGAGGAGATTAATGCAATAGAAAGGAAGGACATAAGCCGGGAAGATGTGGAATCGATATGGGTAGAGCTGCATAACACTAAGGGGCAGAAAACGCTGGTGGGAGTTGTGTACAGGCCACCTAACAGTAGTAGTGAGGTCGGGGAATTGTATTAAACAGGAAATTAGAAATGTGTGCAATAAAGGAACAGCAGTTATAATTGGTGACTTCAATCTACATGTAGATTGGGTGAACCAAATTGGTAAAGGTGCTGAGGAAGAGGATTTCTTGGAATGTATGCGGGATGGTTTTTTGAACCAACATGTCGAGGAACCAACTAGAGAGCAGGCTATTCTAGACTGGGTTTTGAGCAATGAGGAAGGGTTAATTAGCAATCTTGTCGTGAGAGGCCCCTTGGGTAAGAGTGACCAGAATATGGTGGAATTCTTCATTAAGATGGAGAGTGACATAGTTAATTCAGAAACAAAGATTCTGAACTTAAAGAGGGGTAACTTTGAAGGTATGAGACGTGAATTAGCTAAGATAGACTGACAAATGACACTTAAAGGATTGACGGTGGATATGCAATGGCAAGCATTTAAAGATTGCATGGATGAACTACAACAATTGTTCATCCCAGTTTGGCAAAAGAATAAATCAAGAAAGGTAGTGCACCCATGGCTGACAAGAGAAAATAGGGATAGTATCAATTCCTAAGAAGAAGCATACAAATTAGCCAGAAAAAGTGGCTCACCTGAGGACTGGGAGAAATTCAGAGTTCAGCAGAGGAGGACAAAGGGCTTAATTAGGAAGGGGACAAAAGATTATGAGAGAAAACTGGCAGAGAACATAAAAACTGACTGTAAAAGCTTTTATAGATATGTAAAAAGGAAAAGACTGGTAAAGACAAATGTAGGTCCACTACAGACAGAAACAGGTGAATTGATTATGGGGAGCAAGGACATGGCAGACCAATTGAATAATTACTTTGGTTCTGTCTTCACTAAGGAGGACATAAATAATCTTCCAGAAATAGTAGGGGACAGAGGGTCCAGTGAGATGGAGGAACTGAGCGAAATACATGTTAGTAGGGAAGTGGTGTTAGGTAAATTGAAGGGATTAAAGGCAGATAAATCCCCAGGGCCAGATGGTCTGCATCCCAGAGTGCTTAAGGAAGTAGCCCAAGAAATAGTGGATGCATTAGTGATAATTTTTCAAAACTCGTTAGATTCTGGACTAGTTCCTGAGGATTGGAGGGTGGTTAATGTAACCCCACTTTTTAAAAAAGGAGTGAGAGAGAAACCGGGGAATTATATACCGGTTAGCCTAACGTCAGTGGTGGGGAAACTGCTGGAGTCAGTTATCAAAGATGTGATAACAGCATAATTGGAAAGCGGTGAAATCATCGGACAAAGTCAGCATGGATTTGTGAAAGGAAAATCATGTCTGACGAATTTCATAGAATTTTTTGAGGATGTAACTAGTAGAGTGGATAGGGGAGAACCAGTGGATGTGGTATATTTGGATTTTCAAAAGGCTTTTGACAAGGTCCCACACAGGAGATTAGTGTGCAAACTTAAAGCACACGGTATTGGGGGTAAGGTATTGATGTGGATAGAGAATTGGTTAGCAGACAGGAAGCAAAGAGTGGGAATAAACGGGACCTTTTCAGAATGGCAGGCAGTGACTAGTGGGGTACCGCAAGGCTCAGTACTGGGACCCCAGTTGTTTACAATATATATTAATGACTTGGATGAGGGAATTAAATGAAGCATCTCCAAGTTTGCGGATGACACGAAGCTGGGCGGCAGTGTTAGCTGTGAGGAGGATGCTAAGAGGATGCAGGGTGACTTGGATAGGTTGGGTGAGTGGGCAAATTCATGGCAGATGCAATTTAATGTGGATAAATGTGAAGTTATCCACTTTGGTGGCAAAAATAGGAAAACAGATTATTATCTGAATGGTGGCCGATTAGGAAAAGGAGAGGTGCAACGAGACCTGGGTGTCATTATACACCAATCATTGAAAGTGGGCATGCAGGTACAGCAGGCGGTGAAAAAGGCGAATGGTATGCTGGCATTTATAGCGAGAGGATTCGAGTACAGGAGCAGGGAGGTACTACTGCAGTTGTATAAGGCCTTGGTGAGACCACACCTGGAGTATTGTGTGCAGTTTTGGTCCCCTAATCTGAGGAAAGACATCCTTGCCATAGAGGGAGTACAAAGAAGGTTCACCAGATTGATTCCTGGGATGGCAGGACTTTCATATGAAGAAAGACTGGATGAACTGGGCTTGTACTCGTTGGAATTTAGAAGATTGAGGGGGGATCTGATTGAAACGTATAAAATCCTAAAGATTTTCGGCTAGATGCAGGAAGATTGTTCCCGATGTTGGGGAAGTCCAGAACAAGGGGTCACAGTTTGAGGATAAAGGGGAAGCCTTTTAGGACCGAGATTAGGAAAAACTTCTTCACACAGAGAGTGGTGAATCTGTGGAATTCTCTGCCACAGGAAACAGTTGAGGCCAGTTCATTGGCTATATTTAAGAGGGAGTTAGATATGGCCCTTGTGGCTAGGGGGATCAGAGGGTATGGAGGGAAGGCTGGTGCAGGGTTCTGAGTTGGATGATCAGACATGATCATAATAAATGGCGGTGCAGGCTCGAAGGGCCGAATGGCCTACTCCTGCACCTACTTTCTATGTAATAATCTTTTCACGGAGTTGATTGGAGTGTTCTTTCATCTTCATGGTGTAGTTTTACCAGGATACTGACTCACCAGCAGTTGGACCTTCCAGATACAGGTATATTTTTACTACTGTCAATTTGGTGCGTCATATTAAAGGGGGTGAATACATATGCAATCAATTATTTTGTGTTTTATATTTGTAATTAATTTGGATCTCTTTGTAGAGATCTATTTTCACTTTGACAACAAAGAGTCTCTTTCTGTTGATCAGTGCCAAAAGAGCTAAATTAAATTCACTGTGATTCAATGTTGTCAAACAATAAAACATGAAAACTTCCAAGGGAGGGGTAGGTGAATACTTTTTATAGGCACTGTATGGAGACGGTAGGGGTATGGAGGGCTATGGTCTGCATCCAGTTCGATGGGACTAAGCAGTTTAATGGTTCGGCATGGGACTAGATGGGCCGAAGGGCTTTTTCTGTGCTCTGTAACCGGTCTGGGTTAATTAGTTGTGGGCACACTATGTTGGTGTCTAAGGAGTGGTGGCACTTACATATCTTTTGCCGATTTGCTTTGATGCAAACGACTTATTTCGCAGTATGTTTCCATGTACATGTGACAAATAAAGCTAATCTTTCCGAATTCAAATGCAGAATGCTTGATAGTTAAGGCATGTTGAATGTATCAAGGGTAAAAATTTTTCATTGATTACTGGTGCTACAGTATTCGTGTTCTTCGGAAGTTTGGTTCCATCGCCAAGAGTACAAAGGTAGCTGAAGTGTAGCAGACATGTCAATGACAAAATTCCATCTCCAACTATTTATCTTTCATTGGGGAAAAAAGATAAATATTTATGAAATTCCACCTTTTGACAATAGATCTTATATAACCATACAACCATAAAACATAGGAGCGCGATTAGGCCATTTGGTCCCTTGAGTCAGATCTGCTATTCAATCAAGGCTGATCTTCTTTTCCCTCCTCAGCCCCACTCCCTGACCTTCCCCCGTAACCTTTAATGTTGTGTCCAATCAAGATTCTATCATCTCTGCTTTAAATACACTCAGTGATGTGGCCTCCCCTACTGCCTGTGGCAACAAATTCCACAAATTCACCACCCTCTGGCTTAAGAAATTTCTCCACATCTCTGTTTTAAATGGACGCCCCTCTAACCTGAAGCTGTGCCCTCTTGTCCTAGACTCCCCCACTATGGAAAACATCCTTTTCACATCTACTGTATCTTGGCCTTTCAACATTGAAAAGGTTTCAATGTGATTCCCCCCTCATTCTTCTAAATTCCAACGAGTTAAGACCTACAGCTACAAACATTCCTTGTATGATAACCCTTTCATTACCAGAATCATCCTTGTGAACCTTGTATGAATCCTGTCCAATGCCAGCATATCTTTTCTTTGATGGGGAGCCCAAATATGTTCACAATACTCAAGGTGAGACCTCACCAGGCCTGATAAAACCTCAGCATCACATCTCTACTCTTGTATTCTAGACCTCTTGAAATGAATGCTAACATTGCATTTGCTTTCCTTAACACTGACTCAACCTGCAAATTAACCTTCAGGGTGTTCTGCACAAGGACTCCCAAATCCTTTTACATCTCAAGACTTTGAGATTTTCTCCCCATTTAGAAAATAGTCTGCATACTTATTTCTACTACGAAAGTGAATGATCATGCATTTTCCAACACTGTATTTCATTTGCCACTTTCTTGCCCATTCTCCTAATCTGGCTAAGTCCTTCTGCAACCTACCTATTTCCTCAACGCTACCTGCTCTTCTACTATTCTTCATATCATCTGCAAACTTGGCAACAAAGCCATTTATTCCATCATCTAAATCATTGATATACAGCATAAAAAGCAGTCCCAACACCGACCCCTGCAGAACACCACTAGCCAACCAGAAAAAGATCCTTTTATTCCCACGCACTGCCTCCTACCAATCAGCCAATGCTCTAACCATGCCAGTAACTTTCCTGTGATACCACGGGTTGTTAACTTGCTAAGCAGCCCCACGTGCGGGACCTTGTCAAAGGCCTTCTGAAAGTCCAAATCTACAACATCCACTGCATCCCCTTTATCTATCCTACTTGTAACCTCCTCAAAGAATTCCAACAGGTTCATTAGGCAAGATTTTCCCTGAAGTAAACCATGCTGTCTTTGTCCTATTTTTTGTCCTATGTCACCAAGTACTCCATAACCTCAAACTTAACAATTGACTCCAACATCTTCCCAACCATTGAGGTCAGGCTAAGTGGTCTATAATTCCCTTTCTGCTGCCTTCTTCCTTCCTTAAAGAGTGGAGTGACATTTGCAATTTTCCAGTCCTCTGGTACCATGCCAGAGTGCAGTGATTTTTGAAAGATTATTATTAATGCCTCCACAATCTCTACCACTACCTCTTTCAGAACCCTAGGGTGCAGTTCATCTGATCCGAGGGACTTATGCACTCTCAGATCTTTCAGCTTTTTGAGCACCTTCTCCCTTGTAATAGTAACTGCACTCATTTCTCTTCCCTTACATCCTTCAACATCTGGCACACTGTTAGTACCTTCCACAGTGAAGATTGATGTAAAATACTCAGTTAGTTCATTTGCCATCTGCTTGTCCCCTGTTATTGTTTCTCTAGCCTCATTTTCTAGTGGTCCTATATCCACTCTCATCTCTCTCTTATTTTTTACATACTTGTGAAAGCTTTCACTATCCACTTTGATGTTTGTATGCTGCCTTAGAATATTTCATGAGTCTCAACTGTCATTCGCAGCTGCATAGTAAATTGCTTCAGAAATATCATTGTTAAGCTGTATAACAGGTGGCATTTGACCATATTAAACATCTGCTCAGGCGATTGCAGGAAGTATTTCAGCCCAAAGTGGAAGGAGGTTTTCAGCGTTCTTTCGTGTAAACCACATAAGAACTGGGAACAGTCATTTGGCACGTAACCCCTGAACTCGTTCTGTCATTCATTAAGAACATGGTTGATCTGATCTTTAACCAAAACAGTAGGCTGAATTTCATTTCTGCCATGTAAATTAAATTCATTTACTTCTAGAACCTTCAAGGATGTATAGTGGCCTGAAAACACATGCTCAGTGACTCAGGAACAGCTTCTTCCCCTCTGCCATCTGATTTGTAAATGGGCATTGTACCCATGAACACTGCTTTTTTCTCCGTTTTGCACTGTTTTTAATTTAACTAATTCATAAATATATATATATATATATATATATATATATTTACTGTAATTGATTTTCCCTATATCTGTTCGTCCATCGTCGACGTCGATGACGACCTCGACACCATTATGATGGTGTCGAGACTAACGTGTGATTTGGATTTAAGTGAGGGAGAGTTGCGCAGTGTCAGCCTCACTCTCTCTTCCCAATTCACATCTGGATCCAGTGGCAAAACAGAGTCGAGACGGCGGGAGATGGGACTAGGTGCAGCGGATGACCAGGACATCTTCTGTGTCTTGGCCTGCTTTACACGTTCCATGACGCTTGCAGAGACCGCCTTCTTGACCGTTGGACCTTCCATTGGTCTCGTCTGCTCAATCCGCCGGAGTCTGTCTTCACATGCTGGGATAGACAACTCCCTAGCTCACCGAGGGTTTGAGACCCGTCGGCTACCCTCACCTGGTTTAGCCAGCTTGTCGAAGCCGTTGCCCGGGGTGTGGCCGCTGTCGCATGCAAACAGCTACGGGGAGCCACAGGTGAGAGCTGAGTGCCAGGTGGGGACCAAAGGTGGATAACCACCCTGAAAAGGACGCGACATGTTCCCCCACCAGAGGTGCTACCCCTCCCTGACACCTCATACACCCCTACATTTCCCTATATTTACCATTGTACAGCTGCCACTAAGTTAATAAATTTCATGACATGTGCTGGTGATATTAAATCTGATTCTGAAATGCAAATATAATCTGCCTTCCAAGAGAGAGAGCTTCCTTTTTCTTCACTGAATAATCTCCTGTCATTCAATTATGTCTCAGTTAAATATTGAACAGATTAGTTGGGGGGAAAAGCTATTAAACATATATAATTAAAAATATTTATTAAGAATGTATGAATCAGTGATAATGACAAGACATGGCCTATCACAATCCAGATGTCTTCTATTGTGGAGGTAATGGTGGCTACTTTTAAAGACAGCAAGTTATTCTGGGAGCAAGTTCTGCCAATGAAATATGTAGCTGGCCACCAAAAGAAATATTTACACAAAGGCTGTTTGGATTTCATCTAAGAAACACTTGTCTATGTACAAGTTTCTTTTTTTTTTATTTGCTCTAAAAGGTGTTCCTTAAATTTATATCATGAGATCAAAATCAGAATCAGGTGTAATATTACTGGCATATGTTACGAAATATGTTAGTTTGTGGCAGCAGTACAATGCAATACATAATAAAAAACCTAAATTACAATGTACAGGGTCTTTCTTTTTTTATGTTAAATTTAAAATGGCTTCTTTGTTATGTTATACTGGGGAATGCTTCTTGTTATGTTAAATGCTGAGAGAGTCTCTAGCTGGACATTTGTTTGGGTTAATACAGACAGCAGGGTGCGATTAGCCAGTGGGTGGTCATGTATCGTTTTGTTTTTGGATGATAATGCTGAATCATATGACTGGGGACGGGGTTTTGGTGGGGAGTTGGAGGAGAGATGGGGAGTCGGAGGGGAGACAGGGAGGACGGTGGAGAGACGGGGAGGTTGGAGGAGAGACAGGGAGGACGGCGGACAGGGTTTTTTGGGGGAGTTGGAGGAGAGATGGGGAGGACGGCGGACGGGGTTTTTGGGGGGAATCGGAGGAGAGACGGGGAGGACGGCTGAGAGACGGGAGTCGGAGGAGAGACGGGGAGTCGCAGGAGAGACGGGGAGGACGGAGGAGAGACGGGGAGGACGGCGGACGTGCAGAAAGGCTCCGGTCCATCACTTCGGGTGGTCCCGAGCCGTGAGTCGACAGGATCCGGGTGGTCGTCAGGAATCGATTGAGCTCCAACGGTTGCGCGCGAAGAACTTGGAGTTTGCTAAGTCTTGGCGCCTTTTTTTCATTACTTCCTTTTCTGTATCGAATTTATATTAATGTCATAGAATTAGTAATATCTATAAAGTGTACTTGGTAAAACGTACTGGGTGTGCTGGCTGATGATTGATGTTTGGGATTGATTCGGGCGGCAACCGACTCCGTGGGAAGCATTGAGGCAGGTGCTGGGTGGGATTCCCCCTAGACATATACGAGCCAGTATAATTGAGCGTTACAACAATAAGAAATGTATATGAAAAAATAAATTAAGTAAGTAGTGTAAAAAGAGAGCAACCCCCCCAAAAAAAAACATGAGGAAGCGTACATTGGTTCGTTGCCCATTCAGAAAACTGATTGTGGTGTTGAAGAAGTTGTTCCTAAAACTTTGAGTGTGTGTCTTCAGGCTCCTGTACCACCTCCTTGATGGTAGCAATGGTAGGATGATGGAGGTCCTTGATGATGGATGCCACCTTTTTGAGGCATCACCTTTTGAAAATGCCCTTGATGCTGGGGAGGATAGTGCCCATGATGGAACTGGCTGAGTTTGCAAACTTCTGCAGCTTTTTCTGATTCTGTGTAGGGGCCCCTGATACCAGATGGTGATGCAACCAGTTAGAATACTCTCCTCTGCAGAAATCTGTGAGAGTATTTCACTGAAGAAACACTTGCGTACAAGTGCCATTTTTATTTGCCAATGTGCTGTTTATGTCACTGGATTCACACTTAGGCCAAAGGGGGATAAGATGTAAGATTTTCCAAAGGACATTAATGAGCCAGATGGACTTGCCAATTCCTGCAGTCATTTCAAGGTTAAATTTTCCGTGACGTGTAGAATAAGTGTAGAACAACTTAGTTACCTGAATTAAAATTCTACAGCCAAGGTAAAATTCCAAATGCTTCCCCAGCCCAAGGTTCTGAGTACCAACCCAATACTCATCCAAGAGTAATACACACGAAGTACTGGAGGAACTCAGCAGGTCAGGCAGCACCTGTGGAGGGGAATAATGGGTCATCATTTTGGGCCATGATTCTTCATTAGGAGCTTAACCAACTTCCTACTGAACAATCCAAGAACATTACAACACTAATCCTCTTTCTTACTATTTAATTTTTTCTTATCATTATTTTTTAGGCATTGCATTGTACTGCTGTGACAAAGACAACAAATTTCAGTATTATGCATATACATATAGCTTTTGCACAGTACTGTAATAATTTTAGGCATTGCACTGTTAAGCTGCTGTAAGAAGAACAATTTTCTTGACGTATGTGAGTGAGGATAAAACTGGTTCTGATATGGGTCTCTATTGTGGACTGAGAGAAGGAGAGGGGGATCGTGGTTGGGTAAAGGAGAAGGGAGTGGGAAGCACCACAGGGACATTCTGTAATGATCAGTAAACCAGTTGTTTGGAATCAAATGACCTTGCCTGGTGTCTCAGGGCTGGGTGTGTCTGCACCCACACCAACCCCCACCCCTGGCTCTCCTTCTCTACTACCTGTCCCACACCCCTCGCGCAGTGCTCCACCCTTGCCATTCCCAATATCCTTTGTTCCCGCTAGATTTACAAACTTGCTCTGCACTCCATGTTGACAAATACAGTACTGTGCAAAAGTCGTAAGCACATGTACATGAGCTTTTTTTTGCTGCAGTAGTACAGTGCAATACACAAAATGACTATAGTACTGTGCAAAATATATATATATGTATGTGTATATGTATGTATACACACACACACCCACACCCAAGACTTTTGCACAGTACTATATGTCTGTGATGATAACCCTGATTCTGAATTCCTGAATGACTCTGAGATATCCTAATGTGAAATGCAGACAGAGAAGTAGTTCAGGAATTTAATCACTATTGGTTATCTAGTGAGTAGTATTCAAAATGGACAGCAATGTAATATTGACCTAATTAATCATGAATAGTAAATATTAGTCTGGAAACTGCAGAATGCACTTGCCCACCTGTAACAAAGAAGGGCATTCTACCTGCAGGCTACGCAGATGTCCATAGTACAATGGAACCTTTCACACAGACGAGGTGGAACTCCAGCTCAATATCTCATCCAAGAGGTGCCTGCTTCAAAGGTACAGCCCTGGATTGCAAACAAAGATATTTCCTTAGTCAAAGGGTGGCAAGTCTGTGGAATGCATTCCCACTGACAGATATGGAGGCCAGGCCATTGGGTATATTTAAAGTGGAGGTTGATAGGTTCTTGATTAGTAAGGGCATCAAAGATATGGGAGAAAGCAGGAGAATGGAGTGCAGAGGGAAATAACTCAGCTAAGATTGAATGGTGGAGCAGAAGAGATGGACCAAATGGCCTAATTCTGCTCCTCTGTCTTACGGCCTTATGTTCTCGTGATCTCCTGCTTAGAAGAACATCTAGTCCTGCTGATCCATGACACTGTCCTTGTTGAGGTGTACTGTTGCATCAGTAACCCCCCTCCTCCACCCTGCAATCAGGGTGGGATGCAACACTTGCATCCTGCCTGCTTCAATTTGATAAGCTTCTGCAAAATCATTCAGTTCATTGCGAACATGAAGGAAAAAAATCTGTATTAATGACCCTAATACAAAATGTATGATTAAAATGCCAAAGCCTTCTCACATTGGTCTAGAAATCTTTTTAGGTTACATAGGCTCTGTGTGAGATCCTCATTCCTTCTGTCTTTGAGGGAAGACAGAAGCATTGTTGAGATCCTCTGAGGCAGACTTCACTTCGCAATGGTGATTTAGATCCACATTGTTTATTCTGGTGCAAGGCAATTTGATTGGCTCTCACTTGATGAAGTTGACCTTAAGTCATCAGGTAGTTCAATAACAAAATGATATACGACAGACGATCAGAAATATTTTCATTCCTTCAGGCCCCACATTGGCATTTCTCAGCAGAATTTACTTTCAAATTGCCCGAGCTCAATTCCAAATAGGCTGGATTTCACATGACACTAATAATGTAAATGGATTATTCAGAATAGTCCTTCCTCCATATGCAGGGTTGGGAGGGAACAATCTACCTACACATTAACTCATAATCAGACATAAGTGGATGAAAATAATGAAAAATCTGGAATTTAAATGCACAAAGAATTCTTAAAATTAATAGCTTAATGCAATTTTAATATATTAGCAGAATGAACAGTGAAATACACTCTTGTTTGTGGAGTAATTTCAGGACCTGATGACTACCTGTGATATCCAGATTATTACAGTAATTGTTTTGAACTGATAAATTTCAATAATTTGGAAACTTAATGCCTTCAATTCATAAGAGCAGAATGAGGCCGTTCAGCCCATCGAGTCCGCTCCACCATTCCATCATGGCTGATTTATTTTCCCTCTCAACCCCATTTCTTGTCTTTTCCTCGTGATGTTTGACTCCCTTACTAATTAAGTACCTATTAAGCTCTGCTTTAACTGTACCTAATGACTTAGCTTCCACAGCCATTCGTGATAATGAATTCCACAGATTAACTACCATTTGGGTAAGGAAATTCCTCCTCATCTCTGTTCTAAAGGGACATCCTTCTATTCTGAGGCTGTGTCCTCTGGTTGGAGACTCTCCCGCTATTGGAAACACCCTACCACGTTTGGAATCTTCCTCCAGTTTGTAGTATTAATCTGGTGTCCACCGTAATGCTGTCATTTTGGCGAGCCATTGCATTGTAATTGGGCAAAGGCCATTCATCCCCAGTTTTGGGGGACAGTACCTCAATGGGGTATTCTGTATCCAGATGTAGAAAGCCCCAGATTCATGAATGGACCCCTCCCCACTTCCCATCCCAAGGTCGGCCACTGCCAGGGTACCATCACTGAGCGCTTGCCCTCTTCTTCTCTTCTTATTTCTACCACCCATGAGAAGGGACATGAGCCTGAACATACCCATTCAACATATCATGAATGACTTCTTTTCCCTCCGCCATCAGATTTGTGAATGAACAAGGAAACCATCTACTCTACCTCTCTATTTTTGTTCTCTTCTTCCACTATTCATTTAACTTCTGTATATATATTTCTTATTGTAACTTAAAGTTTTTTATTGTCATGTATTGTAATGTACAGCTGCTGCAAAACAACAAATATCATGACGTGCCAGTGATACTAAACCTGATCCTGATGGTCCCTTCAAACCTACCTGAGTCTCATCTGTGATATCCAGGACCACCGGTAACAAGGATTAGATCCAATATATGTTGCTGTGAATCGAGTGCATTTAGAAAGGGGGTGCAGGAGACTGTTAGAGAGTGGAAGAAAGAAAAGAGGGAGGCAGGGGACAGAAAGGTGCTAAAGAAAGATGGGGATGGAGGAGAAGGGGAGGGGTACAGAGAGATTAAGGAAAGGAACTAATAGATGGACGGAGGGAGAAGGAATTGCAGTAAAGGTTTGATCTTTCCCAGAGAGAAATATTTTCAGACAACATTTGATTTATATTTTCTGGGGCTTGGGGGCAAGTAGACCATTTTTACAGTCACAGGGCACTACAGTACAGAAACAGGCTCTATGGCCCATGTAATCTGTGCCGAACCGTTATCCTGTCTAGTACCATTGACCCACTACTGGACCATAGCCCTCCACACACCTCCCATCTATGTACTTGTCCAAATTTCTCTACGATGTTGAAATCGAACCTTCACTTGCCACATCCATTGGCAGTTAGCCTGCAGGTAGTGGCAATGCACACGTCGTCTTTTAAAAAGCAAATGTACTGAACAGAACAATAGCAAACTACAGAAGAAAGAAGAATAACGCAAGGCTACAACATAGTGAAAGGATTACATTTCTCTCTACTTTTTCACAGAAGGGGCTACTTCACTCAAAGCAATTTTTGTGTCCTGGCCAACGGCTCGGGACAGTGACCCCACCCAAAACTGCTGACATTGTCTTCTCCCCTATTCTCACTTTTTCCACTCAATGGCAAAGCATTTTATTTTATTCCTTGATCAAACAAAAAAAAAGTTCAAATGTCAAAAGTTCAAAGTAAACTCATTATCAAAGTACATTTATAGGCATCCGTTAGTCTTATGAGACCATGGATTTGCGCCTTGGAAGGTTTCCAGGGCGCAGGCCTGGGCAAGGTTGTATGGAAGACCAGCAGTTGCCCATGCTGCAAGTCTCCCCTCTCCACGCCACCGATGTTGTCCAAGGGAAGGGCATTAGGACCCATACAGCTTGGCACCGGTGTCGTCGCAGAGCAATGTGTGGTTAAGTGCCTTGCTCAAGGACACAACACGCTGCCTCAGCCAAGGCTCGAACTAGTGACCTTCAGATCACTAGAGAAACGCCTTAACCACCTGGCCACGCACCAACACTCAAAGTACATTTAATGTCACCATATACAACCATGAGATTCATTTTTCACAAAGCAACTAACTCACAATTAATTGATGCTCCCCTTATGCTGTTGGTATCAGGAATTCTGTGCTGAATATAATTTTATTTCTACTTTTCCAAATTTAGATTAGAAAATGTAGTCACATTATGCTACAGTTTAACTGAGAGGAAATGGGATTTGCTCGTCACTTCTCATTAACTTCATAACTGTGCACTGTAAGGGATTTGTGATGGATGGGTTGCTGATAGTTTATACAGAAATATTGGGCGCAAGTTTTATTCGGGTCCTTATTTATTACTTGTTTACGTATTTAGAGATACAACATGATACCAGGTCCTTTTGGCTCAGTGAATCTGCACTCCTCTTTTACGCCCGTGCGACCAATTAACCTAGCAACATGTACGTCCTGTGGATGGATATCAATACTGTGAAGTAATGAGCTGTTTGCGCAAACGTAGATAAATTGTTGGCCATGTAGACAGTTGCTGGCTGAGATGTCAAAATAATAAAAGATCCTTGGGCAGTGGTGTAACTTGTCCTGGATGTATTGACCGTTGTGTGCTTTCAATGTGGTCAGCAGCTACGGCCCATGGGTATTGCAATGGAAATAAGCCATTTTGTATGAAATATTAATAGATTATCAACTCTTTAGAAAGTACATTTATTATCAATGTATATAGACTTTATTCAACCTTGAGATTTGTCTCCTTACAGGCAGTAATAAAACAAACCCATTAAAAACGAAGATCGACAAACACCCAACATGCAGAGAAACGAAACAAGCCATGCAAATGATGAAAGTAAGCAAATAGCATTCAGAGCAGAAGCTCACAAAAGTGAGTTCACTGCCAGGCATCGCTGCAGCCGATTCAGAAGCCCGTTTGTTATGGCCTCAGTTCAGCGCAGAGTCGAGCAAATCTTGTGGAGCAGGGAGCTGAACCGGCCCGTCCTCTGTTCCAGGCCCTGACACCCTGACCTTTTCAATCTCCTTGCTCCCAGACCCGGGCCCTGTGGCTTCACCTCGCTCCCAGGCAAATAGTGTTAAGTTACCATTTCTAAGAAAGTGTCACCTGCTGTGAATGATTAGCATTCAGTTTGGTCTACAAATACCCACCCCGCCACCTCGACATCCCCATCAGCAGCTCCTCTTCACAGCCCCTCGATACCCTTCATACCCCTCATGCACTGTCACTTTAAGCTTACACTCCACACCTTAAACCCGCACTGACACAGTCACTGTCCTACTGTGATTTCATTTGCCCTGCTGCTACCTAGAAGAGTTCCACTGACAAGACTCACTTTGTTTTACTTTGCAATTTCCTTATTTTCAGATACTCCTGCACCTAGCTTCATTTTATGTACATACAATAGTCTGTGTAGATAAACTAATCTTATGTGTATACAGTCACAGGCAACAGTGTCTTTTACATTGTATTTTATAGGATTACATTTATATTCATTGTATTTTTTAATACTTATTGTGTGCTGTTGTTATGCTGCATCAGATCCCAGAATAGCAATCATTTTCTTCTCCTTTATACTCGTGTACTGAAGAATGGCAATAAATAATCTTCAGGATCAGGTTTAATATCAACAGCTTATTTCGTGAAATTTATTGTCTATGTAGCAACAGGTCAATGCAATATATAATAGACAAAAATGTGAGTAACAGTATATATATATATATATATATATGTTAAATAAGGAGTGCAAAAATTAAAATTAAAATTAAACTATGTGGTGAGGTAGTGTTCATGGGTTCAATGACCATTAATCAGATGGCAGAGGGAAAGAAGCTGTTCCTGAATCGCTGAATGTGTGCCTTCAGGCTCCTGTACCTCCTTCCTGAAGGTAGCAGTGAGAAGGGGCATGTGCTGGGTGATGGGGGTCCTTAATGACAGATGCCGCCTTCTTGAGGCATTGTTTCTTGAAGATGTCTTGATGGTGATTCTTTCCACTTCTGAACCCTCCATGAGGATTGATGCGTGTTCTCTTGTCTTACCCTTTCTGAAGTCCGCAGTCAGCTGTTTGGTCATACCGATGTTGAGTGCAGTGTTGTTGCTGCGACGCCACTCAACCAGCTGATCTATCTTGCTCCTGTACGCCATCTTGTCACCAATCTGAAATTCTGCCAACAATAGTTGTGTCATCAGCAAATTTATAGATGGAATTTAAGCAGTACCTAGCCACATAGTCATGGGTGTAGAGGGAGTAGAGCAGTGGGCTAAGGCTAAGGACTGAGGTGAACCAGTGTTGAATTTTGAATCAGATACACCCTGTCGCAATGTATTCTGGCTTATGTGGAAATGTGTCTCTGAATAAGTTTCCAGCCTGACCCACTGATCTGTATACATGGATGATATTCTGTATGCATCCTTTGAGAATAAATGTACTTCGAACTTTGGTCATTACAGCCACTCCAAATGCTCTCTTATCATTGACAGCTCCTGATCGAAGTGTTACTAGGTTCCAGCAGAACTAAATAGAGGAAAGCAGACAGTCATGGCAATTGCTGTAGTTTATAGCCTCAGCAGCAATGGATTTCTGAGCAATGCAAAGAAACTGCTTTCAATTGTGAGCTAACTGCAGAGAAATCGAAGTGATTCCACTAATGACGGATTCTAGAACTCCTAAGAGTAGTTCATCATCTTGAGCACCAAGGGAGAGGCAGTGTGCTGGGCACAGATACGCTTGTCAGTGATTAAAGTCACTTGATTTATACGAGGGAAGAAGAGCAGACGTCCGCTGTGATCGAGTCCTAGATTTTTCATAAAACCTCATCCTTACACTAGCCATGCCGACTGACTTCTGGTTGAGAGCTGAGTGATCTCCATGAGCAATAGGTGACTAACAACTTCTGGGGACACCCATCCAAATTAAAGAGGGGTTGCAAGTATTTATGATGCTACTACAATCTGATATATACAGTGGCATGCAAAAGTTTGGGCACCCCTGGTCAAAATTTCTGTTACTGTGAATAGTTAAGTGAGTAGAAGATGACCTGATCTCCAAAAGTCATAAAGTTAAAGATGAAACATTCTTTTCAACATTTTAAGCAAGATTAGTGCATTATTTGTTTTGTACAATTTTAGAGTGAAAAAGAGGAAAGGAGCACCATGCAAAAGTTTGGGCACCCTAAGAGATTTGAGCTCTCAGATAACTTTTACCAAGGTCTCAGACCTTAATTAGCTTTCTGTGGTGCATTAATAAAACTCAGTAAGTTCAAGAGTCAACGTTCTTGCAGGGTGACAGAGTGAGCCCTCCGAGGGGGCCACAATATTACGGTGGTTTGGAGACTTGTGTGTCTCAGTGGCCAGGAGAGCCGTGTTGGCTGGAGTCAGGACCTTGTGCGTTGGGTCACCCATGCCATACAGGTCAAAGGGTAGAGGCCAGACCAACAGTGATCCACCAGTCCTCCAGGTTCGGGGGTTCAGCTCAGGGCTCACAACCCTGACTGGGAAAACAAAATTATTATGGAAACAGCAATGAAGAATCCTTCTACATCTGAGTGCGATGGTGCTCCTGAGTCCCCACTCGGGATTTGCATGGCTGACAGTAGCAAAAACTGAGAGGAAGCTACTGACATGGTGAAGGAATCCCTGAACACCACCAGAGATGGAGGACCTTCATTGCTGTCCTAAACATCAGCGGCATAATGGGTAGAAAGTAAGACACAAAGTGAACAGTGGTAAGCTATTTCCATTGGTGGAGTGGCCAAACATTGAAGGCATTTGGGAATGTGAGAGGAGCAGGTAACAAGGAAAATTACTGAAGGACTGGGAGCAATCTTTGAACTGGCATAAACTCAGCCAGCTGAATAGACTTCTTCAATGTTGGAAGAAAAGCCTTGAATGACATATGGATAAACATTTACGTAGCGTGTGGTTGGAATCTGGAATGTACTGCTTGCATCTGTGGTAGAGGTAGGTTCCGTTGTGGATTTCCACAGAGACCTGGACTAATACGGTACTGTGCAAAAGTCGTATGCACATAGGCATGCAAAAGTCGTATGCACATAGGCATGCAAAAGTTTGGGCACCCCGGTCAAAATTTCTGTTACTGTGAATAGCTAAGCGAGTAAAAGATGCCCTGATCGCCAAAAGTCATAAAGTTCAAGATGAAACATTCTTTTCAACATTTTAAGCAAGATTAGTGTATTATTTTTGTTTTGTACAATTTTAGAGTGAAAAAAAGGAAAGGAGCACCATTCAAAAGTTTAGGCACCCTTAGAGATTTGAGCTCTCAGATAACTTTTACCAAGGTCTCAGACCTGAATTAGCTTGTTAGGGCTATGGCTTGTTCACAGTCATCATTAGGAAAGGCCAGGTGATGCAAATTTCAAAGCTTTGTAAATACCCTGACCCCTCAAACTTTGTCCCAACAATCAGCAGCCATGGGCTCCTATAAGCAGCTGCCTAGCACTCCGAAAATTAAAATACATGATGCCCACAAAGCAAGAGAAGGCTATAAGAAGATAGCAAAGCATTGCCAGGTAGCCGTTTCCTCAGTTCGTAATATAATTAAGAAATGGCAGTTAACAGGAACGGTGGAGGTCAAGTTAAGGTCTGGAAGACCAAGAAAACTTTCCAAGAGAACTGCTCATAGGATTGCTAGAAAGGCAAATCAAAACCCCCGTTTGACTGCAAAAGACGTTCAGGAAGATTTAGCAGACTCTGGAGTGGCGGTGCACTGTTCTACTGTGCAGCGACACCTGCACAAATATGACCTTCATGGAAGAGTCATCAGAAGTAAACCTTTCTTGCATCCTCACCACAAAATTCAGTGTCAGAAGTTTGCAAAGGAACATCTAAACAAGCCTGATGCTTTTTGGAAACAAGTCCTGTGGACTGATGAAGTTAAAATAGAACCATTTGGCCGCAATGAGCAAAGGTATGTTTGGAGAAGACAGGGTGCAGAATTTCATGAAAAGAACACCTCTCCAACTGTTAAGCACAGGGGTGGATTGATCATACTTTGGGCTTGTGTTGCAGCCAGTGGCATGGGGAACATTTCACTGGTAGAGGGAAGAATAAATACCAGCAAATTCTGGAAGCAAACATCACACCATCTGTAAAAAAGCTGAAGATGAAAAGAGGATGGCTTCAGCAACAAGATAATGATCCTAAACACACCTCAAAATCCACAATGGACTACCTCAAGAGGCACAAGCTGAAGGTTTTGCCATGGCCCTCACAGTCTCCCGACCTAAACATCATCGAAAATCTGTGGATAGACCTCAAAAGAGCAGTGCATGCAAGACGTCCCAAGAATTCACAGAACTAGAAGCCTTTTGCAAGGAAGAATGGGTGAAAATCCCCCAAACAAGAATTGAAAGACTCTTAGCTGGCTACGGAAAGTGTTTACAAGCTGTGATACTTGCCAAAGGGGGTGTTACTAAGTACTGCCGTGCAGGGTGCCCAAACTTTTGCTTCGGGCCCTTTTCCTTTTTTTCATTTTGAAACTGTAAAAGATGGAAATAAAAAAGTAATCTTGCTTAAAATATTAAAGAAATGTGTCATCTTTAACTTTATGCCTTTTGGAAATCAGGTCATCTTTTACTCACTTAGCTATTCACAGTAACAGAAATTTTGACCGGGGTGCCCAAAGTTTTGCATACCACTATATGTAACTCTTCAAATGTTAGGCCAACCAGGTTGTTTTTGTACTGTGTAATCACAGATATTTGACGTTGTGGTGTTCACCGAATTTGTCAATTAGCTTGCAGACATTTCGTCACCAGTCGAGGTGATATCCTCACTGTGCACCTGCAGGCTAATTGCCAAGCTCGGCAGATGCCTCAACCCAAGTTACCAATATTCACATCATCCTAATCACAGAGATTTTCAGAGTTTTGGAGAAGGGTCTCAGCCCGAAATGTCAACTGCTTATTCATTTCCATGGATGCTTACTGAGTTCCTTCGGCATATTGTGTGTGTTTCTCTGCATTTCCACCACTTACAGAATCTCTTGTGTTTATCTTCAGAGAATTTTTAAATTGTGTTTTCTGGGACCTGAAAGAAAAGATACCATTTGGTTTGCAGATCGTGACAGTGTCATTTACGATCCACTCAGAGTGTTGATAGGTTTTTATTTTGAAATGTGGATTTGCTGAGCGATGAAACAGCAAACTACAGAAGGAAAAATAAAAACAGGGCTAAAACATAATGGAAGGATTCAAAGTAAATTTATTATCAAAGTACACGTGTCACCATGTACTATATTGAGATTCATTTTCTTGCAGGCATTTACAGGTAAATAAAGAAGTATAATAGAATTTATGAAAAATATACTGTACTTAAAGAGTGACAATTAAGCAATGTGCGAGAGAACAAATCATGCGAAACGTAAATAAATAAATAAAAAGGAGACCGCATTGTAGAGATCTGGGGAGTGAGTCTATAGGCTGTAGAATCAGTTCACCATTGAGGTGAATGAAGTTATCCATGCTGATTTGGAGCCAGATTATATTTTTTTCTTATTTATTCATGGGAGGGAGCCCTTCCATCAAAGCAACTTTTAAACCCATCTCGAAATGGTCATGGAATGATGATGGATAATCATTTTCATGACCCACTGCATGCTAATAATGAAAGTATTCCCAGAGTAAAGTTAGAGGTTTCTGTGATCTTTCACTCAGTGCAGGTTCCAAAGTTCAAAAGATCCAAGTAAGTTTATTATCGTCATATCAGCTTGATATCACTGTCAGCTAAGTCGCCTTTCATCTGAATGTCCAGAATGATCCATTCTTGTTTGTCGCATGGATTTGGCTGCCTGTCATCTCTTTAGTGACAGTGTCTTTAAAGGACAGAACAAAGAAGGAATGTTGGAAATATAGGTTCTTTCTGAACATCTGCACCATTAACCTGTCCAGTTCTTCAAACAATGACTGACAATCAAACAATGTGCATGAGCAGACGTTCTATCTGAGCTTGTCCCATTTACCTGCAGTTGGCCTATATCCCTCTAAGTCTTTTCTGTCTGTGTACCAGAAATAGCAGTACGACCGAGGACTGGGAATATTTTGGAACTCATCCCTCCATTGGTCGGGGTCGACCATGGATATTGTGTGCTAGCTGTTTACGTGATATGCAAGCCAGCGCAGTACAATATGCAGAGCAAGCCGTTCCCCATGCAGCAGGCCCCCCCCATCTCCACGTAGCCGATGGATCCAAAGGAATGGCAGAGACTGATACAGTTTGACACCGGTGGCATGGCCAGTTAGTGCTAACCTCAACGTAGGACTGCCTTAGTGATTTCTACTCGAGGTTTACTCCCAGGGCCTTCCCCATGAGTGGGTATAGCCACGAGGCAGTGGTTTGAGATCAGAGTTTACCTTCTTGATGAGCTGCAAACTGTGGCTGAAAAGCCCCATCTGCGAAAGCGACTGGTTTTAAGGTGCCAGTAACCCGTCTTTGCCTCTTCTCCCATCAGTAGAAACGGTTTCAGCGGCCTCAGTTGCTAAGCCACACATGAAGGCCATGAGCTGGGCTTGGTTGTCGCAGGCTATCTGAGACACACGCCGCTGGGAGCATTCAATAGGTAGTGGGAGCTTATCCCCATTACCACCCCCCAGCTATAAAAACCTTAAGGAACTCTCCAAAGAGAGATAATTCTGATAGGATTTGAATCGATGAATGTCGTTCATCACCAAAGCCCTCATCAGCACCTCAACATCATATTAATTCTGAATGTACCACAAATCCTTGCTGATCTGTTCCCCCTGCCTTTGAGTTACTCCCCATAGACATCCCATCCTTTACCTGTTTCAAATATGGAAGGTAGCCATCAATAACCTGAAGCATCTAGTACTGATTGGGAGTCCAGTGTCACCCTAAGGATTCCCTCCAAATATTCCTGATGGCTCCCACGACCTTGATAACATGACAGAGTTCTGTGCTACAGCTTTCAGCTTTGTGACGGGCAGCAGAGGAGGCTGCTCTGTAAAAGAAATATTATCACACTCAGCAACAGGGAGTGGGATGCAGTTTCAAGCTGATTACACTAATTATCTTTGCAACCCTGTGGTCTCACCAAACAGTCACAATTCCACACTAAATCACGAAGTAAATTAGTCCTGCACAAAAAAAAATGTGTTTGGAAATCAATATTCCAACTCTAGGAAATAAACAAAATGAATTTTGAAATCTGCTTATCCAGCATAGGCACAGGGCTATGGTGCTGTTTGCCTCGACACTTCATGACGTGAAGCAATAAAGATTTAGATTAACATGTAATCAATAATATATCTTTTTCAATTGTATTATACCACGCATTTTCTTTCTCTTTAAATTGGCATTGACAACTAATAAAGCAACTTGTCAGATTCACACAAACAAGAGCAGATTGTGAGTGATGATGGGTTGATGCTGTCATCCTTGCGATCCTGACAAGCACTTCAAGTTGAACGTGAAGTTAAGAAAAATGATAGATCCGTAGCGACCGCTTGAGATATGGGAGCCGTAGCCTTCATAACAGCTTGATATCACTGTCAGCAGTCAGCTATGTAATATTTCATCTGAGTGTCGGGAATGACCCATTCTTGTTTGCCCCATGGATTTGACTGTCTGTCATTCTAACACAGTGACAGTGCCTCTAAGGGGCAGAACAAAGGAGAAGTGTTGGAAATGCAGGTTCTTTTTGAACACCTGGACCATTAACCTGGCCAGTTCATTTAGACTTGTAAACAAGGTTTTAAATTAGCATTTTCAATATTTCATGTTTATGTTTCAATTTGCTGAAAACTTTTTTATAACGCCCCAGCTGAATAGTCTAGTTATTTATGTTATTTATCTTATGTTGCCTCCATTCAGGGCCCCAAACAGTCCTTCCAGGTGAGGCAGAACTCCACCTGTGAACCTGTTGTGGTCGTCTATTGTGTCCAGTGCCCTCGATGTGGCCTATGTTGGTGACACCCATCGTGAATTGAGGGGACTGCTTCATTGAGTACCTCCTCACCATCCACCTACAAATGGGGCTTCCCAGTGGCCGAGCATTTTAATTCCCATTCCCGTTCAGACATGTCAGACTCTTGTGCCAAGATGAGACCACCCTCAGGGTGGAGGAGCGTCACCTTATATTCTGTCTGGGTACTGTCCAGCCCTTCCCCCCAACCTGATGGCATCTTCTTACCTGGCTGTTTCTTCCCCCTGGGTCCCCTCCTCCTTCCCCTTCTCCTATTGTCCACTCCCCTCACCTGTCAGATTCTTTCTTCTCCAGCCCTTGATCCTTCCCACCCATCTGGCTTCATCTATCACCTTCCAAATAGCCTCTTTCCCCTCCCCCCACCTTTTTATTTGGGCATCTTCCCCCTTCCTTCTCAGTCCTTTTCATTGACTGTTTACTCTTTCCCATAGATGCTGCCTGACCTGTTGAGTTCCTCTAGCATTTTGTGTGTGTTCCTATGTCTTATGTCTATAATAGGGTGTAACACCATAAATTTTTCTTGGTCAATCCTGCTTCCATCTGAGTCCAAGCCTTCTAGAGGCTGGAGGCAGAAGAAGATGGCTAGCCGTGGGGTTAGAGGACTGTGTGATTGGAAGGGAAGGAGGAATGGGTCTTGTTTTGCTGTTGTTGTTCTTTTGCTTGTTGTGTTCTGCCGAGCATAGTGGGCGTACTACATTGGAGTGGAAATATGTGGTGACAGCTGCCCCCAGCACACCCTCGGTGTGTTGGTCATTAATGCCAGTGATGCATTTCACTGTAAGTTTCGAAGTAAATGTGATAAATAAACTTGAATTTTAAATTTTCTTTTCCTCGGCTCCCTTCTGGAAGACAGATCTGGCAGTGCCCAGATGCACTCATTACTCATTGTTCATGCATGAAACTCGACATAATAATCCAAGTAAATCTTTGTCTTTTCACACATGTGCGCACACACACAGGAGACTAACCAGCAGACTGTTTCAACTTGGTGCCCTACCGTGGAGGAACTGATTCATTTGGACCGAAACAAACTAACTGACCCAGGCTACATAGAACATAGAAACTAAATCATAGAACAGTCTAACAGAGTAAAAGCCCTTCAGCCCACGATGTTGTGCCAACCTTGTAACTTAGTGCAGGTCAATCTGATGCTTCTCCCTACATACCTTCCATTTTTCTATCATCCATGTGCCTATCTTAGAGTCTCTTAAATGTCCCTAATGTACCTGCCTCTATTGCCACCCCTAGCAGAGCATTCCTCACACCGACCACTCCCTGTGTAAAATAAAAATTACCGTTGACGTCCCCCTGTAAAGAATATGGAATACTATAACACAGCACTTCTCTTCAGCCCACCATGCTGTGCCGAATTCTTGACCAACTCCAAGATCAATCTAACCTTTCCCTCCCACAAGGCCCTCCATTTTTCTATCAGCCCTGTGACTAAGAGTCTCTTAAATGTTCCTAATGAATCTGTTTCTACCATCACCCCTGACAGTGCATTCCACTACTGTCTGTTTAAAAAAAAACCTGTGACGTCCCCCCATATACTTTCCTCCAATCACCTTAAAATTATGCCCTCTCACATCAGCCATTGCCACACTGGGGGGGGGGGGAGTCACTGTCTGTCCACGCTGTGGGCCAAATGTTAAATTAGCAGCTTATATGTGATTTGAACCCTGGTCCTCTTGCCTACTCAGCATTTTATCTCCAAAGGAAGACTCATACATAGTCATAGTCATACTTTATACCCCTAGTCATACCCCTAGACCACCAAGATATGTAGTATGATTGTCTTAGCTTTTCATGAAAGAAGTAGAGTGAGCCATCAGGATGATGTAGTCAAAGCTAATGGCACAGGGAAAGAGTGTGTTTTTTTTTGGGTAATTACTCTTTTGGCAGCAGGCATCACGCCCAATACAGTGTTTATTGCCTTTGAGAATGCGCCAATGAGATATTTTCTTGAATGCTACTGTCCATCTAGTGAAGTTGTTCCAACAGTGTTGCCAATTGTAAGGTTTCAGGATTTAGACCCAGTATTTTTCTCCTGAGGTAAACTAAAATTAAGGGGAGCATGAGGGGAGAATTCTTCACTCAGAGGGTCGTGAGAGTGTGGAACGAGCTACCAGCACAAGTGACGTGTGCAGACTGGATTTCAACATTTAAGAGAAGTTCGGGTAGGTACTTGGGTGGGAGGGGTGTGGAGGACTATGGTTCCAGTGCAGGTTGATGGGACTAGGTAATTTAAACAGTTCAGCATGGACTAGATGGGCTGAAGGGCCTGTTTCTGTACTGTACTCTATGACTCTAAAAGATTAAAATTCATATTTATTCTTTAATAATCGAGTGTATTTCTTCAGAATTGATATTCTTTAAGTATTCTCAAATCATGTAAGCTTGCAGTCATAAAAAAAAACTCACATCCAAACCTCCAGGATTCAACCATTCTTTGCCACCACTATTGTCTACCTGATAATGACATAGCTAATTGTCGAGGGTTTTGACAGGCCTATCATTAGAATCTGATCTGCATTGGAATACGCTACTTTCATCTTCCACAAGACTCATGGAATTGGTTAAAGTGTCTCCCTCAAGTGCTAAATTCCTAAATTTAGGCAACATTTGCTGATGTTCAGCCTACTGAAAATCGCTTTATCAACAGTTGCCTGCCAATAAATTAGGATTTGCTTTTTTTTGGGATCGCGCTTCAAGCGTACAGCTCTCTGTGCTCAAATCTACCAGGAGCTAACAAGAAAATGAACAAGGAATTTATTGCAGCAACACACACAGAAAATGCTGGAGGACCTCAGAAGACCAGGCAGCATCTATAGAAATGAGTAAACAGTCAACGTTTGGGGCTGAGACCCTTCTTCAGGACTTCATCCTGTTTGTGAAGGAATTTATCCTTCCTCATTTATCCTGAGATGTGCAGTGAACAAACTGCAGCCACCTCATCCCCACTACCTGACGACCAGTTCCATTATGGTGGATGTATGAAAACCTAACCATTTAACCCAACCTGTCAAGACCTGTGTAAACCTCTTTGTCCTTGGTCTATTGAAGAAAAAAATAGAAAAAAATTGCAGTGTTATTGATCAAAAGTTCAAACTCAAAGTTCAAATTACATTTATTATCAATGCATGTTTATTCCATACAACCTTGATATTCACCTCCTTACAGTCAGCCACAAAGCAAAGAACCCAACAGAACCCTTTAAAAGAAAGGCCATCAAATGCCCAATGTGCAGAAAAAAATCAGACAAACAATGAAAGTAAGCAAATAGCATTCAGAACTAAAGTTCACAAAAGTGACTCTGCAGCCACGTACTATTTTAAATATATTTAGAAGATAGTGTATATAGAAGCAAAAAGTTACAAAAAAAAGATTTAACAAAGGGCCAAAGCTGTGGCAAGTAGGCACCTGGAGATTCAATTGGACCAAAAAACAATAGTTCAGAATATTTTCTAAATGGTAAAAAAAACAAGTACTACAGATGCAGGTTAGTATTGTATGAAATTGGTAGTGATGGTGTAAATCAGGGGTTCCCAACCTTTTTTGTGCCATGGATGAATAGGATTAAGCAAGTGGACCGTGGACCATGGACCCCAAGTTAAGAACCCTTGGTGTAGATAGAGGAGAACTCTTTCCATAACGGGACCTAAGTTTGACCGCTCTGGGAAACGTTCATTGGGACTATGACATAAGGTGTATACTACACACCAGATTTCTGCTGTCTATTCATTCAATGTATAAGTGGGACGTAATCACCAAGAACACAGAACCATACATCATAGCAAAATGTCTGCGCCAACCATGATGCCAATTCAACAGCACATCTGCCTGCATGTTGTCTAAACTTTGACAAACTTCTAGAGGTGTGTAGTGGAGAGTGCATTGACATATCGTGGCCTGATATGGAAACACCAATGGTTTTGAATGGAAAATCCTACAAAACGTAATGGATTCAACCCAGTGCATCATGGGTAAAACCCTCCCAGCTGTTGAGCACATCTAAATGAAATACTGTTGTACAAAAGCAGAATCCATCATCAGAGATCCTCACCACCCAGGCCATGCTCTTTTCTCACTGCTGCCATCAGGTAAAAGGTACAAGAGCCTCAGGCCTCCACCACCAGGTTCAAGAACAATTACTACCCCTCAAACATCAGGCTCTTGAACAAAATTGGATAACAACACTCACTTGCCCATCCAGTGAGATGGTCCCACAACCAATGATCTCACTTTAAGGACTTTTTAATCTCATTATCTCATGTCCTTGTTATTTACTGCTATTTATTTATATTTGCATTTGACAGTTTGTTGTCTTCTGCACTCTAGTTGATCTTTCATTGATCCTGTTATAGTTTCCTTCTATGGATTTGCTGTGTATGCCCATGGGAAATGAATGTCAGGGTTGTACATGCTGACATATATGTACTTTGATAATAAATTTACTTTGAACTATTTGAACTTTGATATCCCTCAGTCTCCTACCTTTCCACTTGCCCGACTAAATGCATCTTCTCTGTTGCTGTCATATCTGTTTCAACCACCTCCCCTAGCAGCACATACCAGACACCTACCACTGTGTGTAAATCAAAAACCTTACCTAGTAAGTACCTTTCAAATTTTCCACCTCTCAAAGCAACCTCCTCCAGCATTTGACATTACCACTCTAGAAAAGGACTGATTAATCTGGAGACACGAGAGACTGCAGATGCTAGAATCTGGAACAAAACAAAAAGCACCTGGAGGAACGCAGCAGGTTAGGCAGCATCTGTGGGGGGAAGTGGGTAGCTGACATTTTGCATGGAGACCCTTCCTTTGTCTGTATAATGTGTTGCTAATGCGAAGTCTGACTGACTGGGTCATGACTAGCAGACCAAACTATACAAGTTAAAGGACAAGGATAATTACAGACTGGTAGGGACAAATGGTCAGTCCCAATATAAGTAGAAAAAACTTGCCTGTTATCTCACAGTGAAGAATTTGATATTGGTTCCTGCGGGTGCAAAGTGTTCAGGCAAAAGTAAAGGTGTTTCTTGAGTTTAGACCATAAGAGATAGGAGCAGAATTAGGCATTCGGCCCATCAAGTCTGCTCCACCATTCCATTATAGCTGATTTATTATCCCTCTCAACCTCATTCTCCTGCCTTCTCCCTGTATCCTTTGAAACCCCTAATAATCAAGAATCTGTTTACCTCCACTTTAAATATCCCGAGTGACTTGGCCTCCCCAGCCACCTGTAACAATGAATTCCACAGATTCACCATCCTCTGTCCAAGGAAATTCCTCCTAATCTCTGTGTCCCTGCCTTCTGAGGCTGTGCCCTTTGGTCCTAGAGTCCCCCACTATGGGAAACATTCTCTCCACATCCACCCTATTTAGGCCTTTCAATATTCGATAGGTTTCAATGAGATTTCTCCCCCTCCCCCCAATCTTCTAAACTCCAGCGGGTGCATTGTATCCGTGAAGGAGGCTACAGACAGAAGGGTCAGAGTGGGAGTGACATGGGACAGTAACTCTGCTCTTTCTCTAGCTGAGAAATTATTCTGAGAATTCTGGCCCATAACATCGACTGTTTATTCACCTCCATAGATGCAGCCTGGCCTGCTGAGTTCTTCCAGGATTTTGTGTGTGTTGCTCTGGATTTCCAGCACCTGCAGAACCTCTTGTGCTCGCACTTTATTCTGTTATTGTTTTGCTTCGTTATCTTGAATTAATCTGGATGAACAGTATGTGTGACAAGCTTTAACTGTACCTTGGTAAAACATTTTCAATTCACGAAGATGCTACTGCGACTCAAGGTACTGAGTTATGAAGAGAGGATAAAGAGGTAGGGACTTGTTTTCCTTGGAGTGTGGGAGAATGTTTTGGGATGGATAGGTGGGCTGAAGGGCCTATTTCTGTGCTGTACTTTTCTATGACTCTATGCCTCTAATTTTAGAGGTGATTTAAATCAAGTGGGACGTAGGTAGGTTGAACATACATAGTCCTTTCCCTCAGTGTTTGATAATCAAGAACCAGAGGGCATAAGTTTGAAGTGAGAGGAAGAGATTTAATAGGAACATGAGGGGCAAAACTTTCACCCAGTGGATGCTCCATTTATGGATTTAGCTGCCAGAGGAGCAATATTGAGAACGTACTTAGACAGGAAATGTTTAGAGCAGGAGCTCCCAAACTTTTTTTCTGCCATGGGTCAGTATCATTAAGCAACAGGTCTATGGCCCCCAGGTTGAGCCCCCCTGGATTAGAGAGATATGGGCCCAGGGATAATGGCCAAATGCAGGGAAATGGGATTAGCTTTAATGAAAGCTTTGGCTGGCATGAAGCAGTTGGGCCAAAGGGCCTGATCCCTTAATGCCTCTATGCTATCATGAAGGTATCAGTGATGAGGTTCATGCATCCTTACAGAAGGTTGATGCAAATGGATCTCAAATACATTAAAGTGACTGGGCAAGAGTTGATGTAAAAACGCTGTCCCAATGGAAACACACTAAATAATGCAATTCTTTGCTTTCAGCGTGATGTGCTCCCTGTTTTACTAATCAAGATTGTCGGTCAATACCATTTGATCCAGTTTCTGCTGGGAAGTACTAACAGTTGCTGCCACCTGAGAGAGATAGCATTCCAGTTAGGATGAATCCCAATAGTAAATGTCCAGTCAACTTTCTCAATGAGCAAGACTTCATTAGGAAATGTTCCCAAACATTTCAAAACATGCACAAAATACTGTGCTTCTGCATTTATGCATAAAAAGAATGTTTTTTTAAAAATCCACATCCAGGCAACAATTCTTTAATCTGGTCTGGATGGAAGAATTGCCCCCAATTGCCTTAGTCATCAATGCCTTGCCTCCAGCCACACTCTCCATCCCAGCCCTCTGCTCACAGTTTGTCTTATTCATTCTCTGAAGCGTGCCATATCCAGTTTAATTCAACCATAACTGTGAACAATTTGTTGATGCAGGAGCCTTAAAGTCAAGAAAATGAATTTGGCAGATTTTCCATACAGCTTTCAGTAAATTCAGTGAATCGCAGAAAGCTCCAAAATGTATAAATTCATGGCAACAGATAATCGATAAATTATTAAGCTCTGAAAGGTTGATAATACATTTACTTAGGTGATGGGTCCTTCCCACCTCTTAACACATGTTGACTTTTGCAACCATAAGGGAGGAAGTGTGGTAGAATGCAGACAGCCAATTTAGCAACACTAACATTAAACCACCACCGCCCCCACATTGCTGATAGATGTTGTGATCTACCACTTCTGGACATCTGTTTTAGTTTACTGACAGAAAATACGCCTCAAAAAGGCAGTGTCCATTATCAATGACTCCCATCACCCAGATCATGCCCTGTTCTCATTGCTACCATCAGGAAGGAAGTACAGGAGCCTGAAGGCACTCACGCAACGATTCAGAAACAGCCTCTTCCCCTCTGCCATCCGATTTCTGAATGGACATCGAACCCATGAACTATGTACCTAATTTAACTATTTTATAGACACTGAAATTCACAGTTTTGTACTCTATTATTATGTATTGCATTGCACTGCTGCTGCGAAGACAATGAATTTCATGGCATATGCCGGTGATATAAATTCAGATTCTGATTCTGAAATGTGCATGTATACCCCACTTACCACACTGCATTCGGTTTAACATATTTAATTGCCAAACAATGGGTGTTACAGAATGAAATTTTGTGGGCAAATGTCACAAATGGGGTGGCCAGGGAGGGGTAGCATCCCTGGTGAAGGGCTTGTCACTCACCTTTGGTCCCCACTGGACTCTCAGCTCTCACCTGTGGGTCCCAAGTAGCTGTTTGCATGTGACAGTAGCCGTACTCCAGTACACTGCTTCAACAGGCAGCCTAAACCAGGGTGAGGATAGCTGGTGGCCTCATACCCTGGTGAGACAGGGTCACGCCTGCCCTAGCACGTAAAGTTAGCTCCGACGGGCTGGATGGATGAGATCTACTATGAGATGCAATGGCCAGAAAGCAATCCCCCGATTTACTGGGCGACTGTTCAGCACCAGCGGCCGGGGTTCAATTCCATCTCTGTCTGTCAGGAGTTTATAGGTTCTGTGACCACGTGGGCTTCTTCCGGCTGTTCCAGTTTCCTCCCAAATTCCAGAGGCAACTGAGTTAGTGTCGGTAAGTTGTGAGCAGGCTATGGAAGCATGGTCCACTTGCGGGCTGCCCTTAACATATCCTCTGTCTGTGTTGGTCATTGATGGAGACTTTGCATTTCACTGTCCCACACCCCTCCTGCAGTTCTCCACCCTCGCTATTCCCAACATCCTTTGCTCCACTGGCTCTCGGCACAACATTGATAAATACAGTACCATGCAAAAGTCTTTGGCACCCTAGCTGTATATATGTGCCTGACCTTTGCACAGTACTGTATTTTTATTTTATTTTTATATTATTGAGATACAGTGCAGAGTTAGCCCTTCTGTCCAAGCAACCGCTGGCTTAATCATGGGACAATTTACAATGACCAATTAACCTACTAACTGGGAGTCTTTCAGACTGTGGGAGGAAACCAGGAGGAAACCCATGTGGTCACAGGGAGAACATACAAGCACCTTACAGGCAACAACAGGAATCGAACCCGGAGCGCTGGTACTGTAATGTGTTGTGTTAACCACTATGTTACCATGCCACCATACCTGTGACTGTCAACCACAGGAGCATCCGAGTATATATTTTCCTATGCCTTCTCTGAGATCCGTACACACTGTCCAGGGTGCAGAATGGACAGAAAACCCTAGCAATACCTAAATTTATTTGCTTTACCTTCTTTTGTTGATTTAATGATATGTTTTTTTTTTGGACATTGGGTGTTCGATGGTCTTTTTTTAATGGGTTCTATTGGGGTTCCTTTTTTGTGGCTGCCTGTAAGGAGACAAATCTCAAGGTCGGATACAATATACATTCTTTGATAATGGATGTACTTTGAACTTTTGAACTTTGAACTGGTGTTTTACAGACATTCAACTTAATTTTGCTTTTGTCAAAGTCAAAGTAACTTATTATCAAAATACATTTACTTACCATACTGTATACTACCTTGAGATTTATTTTCTTGCAGGGACTTACAGGAACATTAGGAGTTTATAAAAATCTCTGCATAAACTAAGACTGACAGACAGCCGCTGTGCAAAGGAAGAACAATGGTGCTAATTATAAAGATATAATACTGAGCTTTGCGCTTTGTCTAGTCATATAAGATTCTGCAAAGCTCTTTAACTGACTTTTCAACTTGTCCTTTCTCTATCAAAGACAATGGTATTTTGATTCATTATTGTCACATGTACTGATGTACAGTGAAAACCTTCAAAGCTCAAAGTACATTTATTATCAAAGTATGTATGCTAGATACAGCCTTGAGATTTATCTCCTTACAGACAGCCACAAAACAAAGGAACCCTTTTAAGACTGTCAAAACACCCAATGTGCAGGAAAAAACCCAAATCATGCAAAGAATAAAAGTAAGCAAATAACATTCAGAACTGAGTTCACGAAGGTGAGTCCGCAGCCGGGAAGCCAGCAGCCAGTCGATCCAGGAGCCCGTTAGTTGCAGGCCACAGCTCCAGGTGAGTAAACCTTGAAGAGCAGCGAGCTGAACTGGCCTGTCCCTTGCCTTCAGCCCCAGCACCTTGACCTTTTCAACGTGGCCCGGCGCTTAAACCATCCAAGCTGCAGATCGTTTCTAGCTCTCGGACCCAGGCTCTGCCACTTCGATATGGCCCCTGCCCGACCTTTCCAATTTGGCCCAGTGCTTAAATCTGCCAAACCTCAGGTCTTTCCTCGCTCTCGGGCCCGGGTTCCGCCAAGGCTCTGCCTCACCTTCGCTGAGCTAGTCTGGCTTCTGCCGCATCAAATCGCCTCCACGTCCAGTCCAGCAATGGCCAAAAATGGCTCATTCCCCACTTCTATGCCCTTTGTTTTGTATTCCAACCCTGCGGGTTATTCCATTACCACGGTGTATGTGGTAGTGAAAGAGAGAACTAGAACAGAATGCAGAATGAAGTGTTACAATTACAAAGTGCATTGCACACAGTCATTAAGGTACAAGGCCAGGTCGATGTAGTTCGTGAGGTCAAGCTTCCATCTTATTGTACAAGAGTCCATTCGGTAATCTCAGCAGACACTTCTACAGCCCAAGCTCTCACTTTAGTTAGATTGCCCCATTCTTCCATGCAAAAGCCTTCTAGTTCTGTGAGATTCTTGGGCCGTCTTGCATGCATTGCTCTTTTGAGGTCTATCCACAGATTTTCGATGATGTTTAGGTCGGGGGACTGTGAGAGCCATGGCAAAGCCTTCATCTTGCACCTCTTGAGGTAGTCCGTGGTGGATTTTGAGGTGTGTTTAGTATCATTATCCTGTTGTAGAAGTCATCCTCTTTTCATCTTCAGCTTTTGTACAGACGATGTGATGTTTGCTTCCAGAATTTGCTGGAATCTCCAGGACTTGTGATATGCACCAGCTGCTCATACGACCATCCACCACCTGCTCCCATGGCTTCATGTGACCCTGATTGGGGGTTAAGATGGTGTTACACCTTGCCCAAGGGTGACCTGGTAGCTAGCGGAGGGAAGGAGCACCTTACACCGCCTTTGGCAGAGACGTATCTCCACCCCACCACCCACTTCACCGTATACAGTACTATGCAAAAGTCTTGGGTGTATATATATATACTTATATCTGTGGAAATCCACAACGGAACCTGCCTCTAGCACAGATGCAAGCAGTACATTCCAGATTCCAACCACATGCTACGTAAATGTTTATCCATATGTCATTCAAGGCTTTTCTTCCAACATTGAAGAAGTCTGTTCAGCTGGCTGAGTTTATGCCAGTTCAAAGATTGCTCCCAGTCCTTCAGTAATTTTCCTTGTAACCTGTTCCTCTCACATTCCCAAACGCCTTCAATGTTTGGCCACTCCACCAATGGAAGTAGCTTACTGCTGTTCACTTTGTGTCTTACTTTCTACCCATTACGCTGCTGGCGTTTACAGCAGCAATGAAGGTCCTCCATCTCTGGTGGTGTTCAAGGCTTCCTTCACCATGTCAGTAGCTTCCTCTCAGTTTTCGCTACTGTCAGCCATGCAAATCCCAAGCGGAGACTCAGGAGTACCATCACACTCAGATGTAGAAGGATTCTTCATTGCTGTTTCCATAATAATTTTGTTTTCCTAGTCAGGGTTGTTAGCCCTGAGCTGAACCCCCGAACCTGGAGGACTGGTGGATCACTGTTGGCCTGACCTCTAACCTCTGACCTGTTTGGCATGGGCGACCAAGATGCTGGTCTAACTTCAGGCTTACTTTAAGCAAGGCGCACGTATCACGTGGTAGCGTGATAAGTATGGAATTCACATATTTATACATATAACTCATAATGAATTATTTAAACAAACAAGAATGTGTAATCAAACAACATATTTCCAAGATTACTCAAACATCACTTAAATATTAAGTACACAACAGATGGGAATTGAACCTGGGTTGCTGGTACTGTAAGCACTACGCTACCGTGAGGCATGTGACAATAATAATAAATCAGTTTATCAAGTTATCTATCATCTTAATTATTACTGCTGAATTTTCCCTCAGCCAGCTCTTCTTTAAGGCAAGTAGTCCCAGGTTCTGTATTCTATCCTTGTAAAGGTAGCCCTTTATCACAGGCATCGTTCTTGCATGTCTTTTCTTGTTCCTCTTTGATACAGTCTCATACTTCCTATAATGTGCTGACCAGAATTGAACACAAGACTTCAGCTGAGGCCAAAACAGTGTTTTTCTTAAATTTCACCAGAATTCAGCAGCAAATAATCTGCTGGGGGAACCCAGCCTGTCGAGCAATATTGCAGCTTGGTAGCGTAGTGGTTAGCACAGCGCTTTACAGTACAGTCGACTGGGGTTCAATTCCCACCACTGCCTGAAAGGAGTTTGTACCTTCTCCCCATGACCACGTGGCTTTCCTCCGCGTGCTCTGGTTTCATCCCATAGTCCAAAGGCCTACTGGTTGATGGGTTAATTGGTCATTGTAAGTTGTCCCGTGATCAAATTGGGGGATTGCTCGGTGGCGTGGCTTAAAAGGGCCTATTCTGTGTGCTATCTCGATTTAAAAAAAAAATATTCTCATAACTTGACTCTATCCTGTCTCCCCTTGTCCGGTCCCTTCCCACCTGTGTCTGGCATACCTTGTATGCCAAGTAGAAGATGCATTTTGTGTAGATGGCATGCATGCTGGACCTTTAGGAAGTGCCACATACACGATATATAAATATAAATACATATATGCTTGTAACTCGTGACATCACATAATGTAGAGTATATATAGTAGAGCGATCACTTGAATTGAGTATGATGTTCTCCTCAGGCAGGGAATCCCAACTCTTTTTATGTTATGGACCAATACCATTAAGCACGAGGTCCATAGACCCCAGGTTGGGAACCCCTGTCCTAAAGGGGTCGTCTATTAGTGGGTCCTCTGGTGGCTGTAGAGGCCGATCTGGGATCTGGATATTCTGGGGCAGCGTGGGCAAGAGTGAGTGGTGGCTGTGGTCAGTGGTTGGGTCTTCTGGATGTTTAGTCTCTCGTTTCGCAGCTGCCACTTGTTCTCTGTGGAGGTCATTGTCACATTGCACAACTCCCTCTTGAACAGGTTTCCCTCAGGTGTGCCTACTGAGTGTCATGTCTTCCCAGTTTTTAGACATCACGTTGAATTTCTTCAGGATGATTTTGATGTTATCATTGAAGCATTTCCCTTGCTCCACCAGGAGCTCACTAACTGGCAGTAAAGGATCTTACTGGGGAGTCGTGAATTAGGCATCCAGAAGACGAGAGGATATCTACTGCAAAGTAACAGCTTAAGACGGACACTGTCCCCTCACTTATAGTTTCAGTGCGAGTACTTGTTCTCTGTTAAGCAGTGACACTTGTGTCTATTGATGTGGTACAGGTAATCAGTTACATTGGCTTCACAGAGCTCCTTACCAGGTTCTCACTCAAATTCGATGTGAAGCTGCAGAGTCTGTGGAAAATGTGCAGTACGTCAGCCACAGTAAAACATATTTAAAGAACATTTGTTTTGAAGAAAAATCTGTTTTGCCTAGGCAGACTGAAATTTTAAAGGGAACATTTTCAGTGACAAATAAATCAGGCAGAAATCACAAGCCCACTCAGTTCACTCCTTTTTTTAAAAAATGCAATAACAGACATGGGTGACTTGCTTAGTTTTTTTAAAACTATTTTATGCACCTGTTTCCATTCTGCTTGTAAACCAGATATGGATTTGCTACAAAGGTAAGCACTTATTGTTCATCCCAGGGTGTATGGGGCATCCAGGGAAGGATAGTGCCTCTGGTGAATGGGATTGTCATGTCCATTCTGGGCAGCTCACTCTCGTTTGGTTCCCAGCTCTCATCTGTGGCTCCAAATAGCTGTTTGCATGCAACATTGCCCACACCCTGGTACACCACTTCAGCAGGTGGGCTAAACCAGGAGAGGGTAGCCAGTGGCCTCATATCCCCAGTGAGACGGGGACATGCCTGTCCTAGCACGTGAAGTCAGCTCCGGTGGACTGGGCAGATGAGATCTACTGTGAGATCCAATGGCCAGGAAGACAGTTCTGCAATGCTTCGTGGAGAGAGAAGGGCACGACAAGGCACAGAAGTCGTCTTGGTCATCCACTGCAACCAAGGAAGACCCCAGTTTGTGACCCTTGTTCACACCACTGGATCCAGACTTCTGCAGTCAAGAGAGTGGAACTGTCCCAATGCAAAGGCTTTTCCACTTTAAAAACTCTGCCGCACAGGACAATGGACAACCATCATTGTTCATGCAAATTCACTTGAGAAGGTGTGATGATGTCTCTGGATGGTGAGGACACCTGCAGTGTTACAGAGTCATAAAGTCATTCAGGTCCTTTGGCCTAAATCATCCATGTTAGTTAAGGTGCCTTCTGAGGTAGTTCCATTTCCCTGCTTTTGGCCCACATCTCTTTAAACCCTTCCTATCAATATTGTTACCCAAATGTCTTTTGAACGTTGTTATTAATTCTCTCCACAGTCACGTCTGCATTAATTTCCATCTGCTCTTCAGTGGCCTATTTTCCCCGTTGACCTAGATCCAGTTTGACAACTTCCTTCATGTATCCACCACACCACCAGTTTTGGTGTTATCTGCAAACTTACTAATCACACCACCTACGTTCTCAGACAGTTAATAAGGCTTTTACATCCAAGTCAGGATGTTGTGTGACATGGAGGAAACCTCAAAGATCAAATTCATTTTATGACCTAAGTATGTATATATCATCATGTACTACCCTGAGATTCATTTTCTTGCAGGCATTCACAGTAGAATAGCGAATTACAATAGAATGAATGAAAAGCTACACACAGACAAAGACTGATAGGCAATCAGTATGCAAAATAAGACAATCTGTGCAAAATATAGACAAGATAACAATATTTTAGGCAGATGGGGCTTGTCAGCCGTGGTTGGCAGATCATCTAGAGAAGGAAAACTCTGGTCTCAAACCTTTGCTGCTTTCCAGTTATACCCTCTCATTGGGAAGGCTTCAGCAGTAAACCCCAAGGCAAAGGACAGAACTGGAGTCCCGAAGGCAGTCATACATTGAGTTCAAAGCTGACCCTTGCAACACTGCTGGTGCCAAATTGTATTGGTCTTTGCTACTCCTTTGGTTTCATCAGATGTGTGGAGAAGGGGAGCTTGCTACATGGGCACTGCTTGCTCTCCATATCGTACTGCCCAGGCTTTCATACCTAGACAGCTAGGACACAATATCCATGATCAACTCTGACCAACGGAGGCCGAAGAATAATAAGTAAATAAATAATACTGAGAACATGAGTTATGTCAGGTCCAAAGGTGGTGTTCAGTGATCAGTATTGGTGTACCTTCTCCTTTTAGAAGCTGCAGATCACAGCTTTGGGAATTACTGAAATAAGAGGTGAGTTGCAACTGTATATTTTACAGTCGAATGCACCACAGCTATCAGGTGTGATTTATTGAGAGAACGCTCTGTCCGCCAAAGAAGGCAGGATCTCCCAGTGGCCACACATTTTAATTCCACATCCCATTCCCATTCTGACATGTCTATCCACGGCCCCCTCTACTGTAAAGATGAAGCCACACTCAGGTTGGAGGAACAACACCTTATATTCCGTCTGGGTAGCCTCCAACCTGATGGCATGAACATCGACTTCTCAAACTTCCGTTAATGCCCCACCTCCCCCTCATACCCCATCTGTTATTTATTTTTATACACACATTCTTCCTCTCACTCTGCTTTTTCTCCCTCTGTCCCTCTCACTATATCCCTTGCCCATCCTCTGGGTTCACCCCCCCCGTCTTTCTTCCCAGACTTCCTGTCCCATGATCCTCTCGTATCCCTTTTGCCAATCACCTGTCCAGCTCTTGGCTCCATCCCTCCCCCTCCTGTCTTCTCCTATCATTTTGGATCTCCCCCTCCCCCTCCAACTTTCAAATCTCTTACTAGCTCTTCCTTCAGTTAGTCCTGACAAAGGGTCTCAGCCTGAAACGTCGACTGCACCTCTTCCTGGAGATGCTGCCTGGCCTGCTGCGTTCACCAGCAACTTTGATGTGTGTTCCCAGTCAAATGGGTTTGTTTCATCTGGGATGGTGTTGAGCCTCTTGTGTATGCTGGAGTGATGGTCATCCAGATTTTAGCCAGAAGGTGATGAATCTGTGGAATTCATTGGCACAGGCAGCTGTGGAGGCCAGGTCAATGAGTCTATTTAAGGCAGAGGTTGACAGATTCTTGAGAAATCAGGGTGTGTGAAAGGTTACGGAGAGAAGACAGGAGAAAGGGGTTGAGAGGGAAAAGGATCAGCCGTGATCAAATGGTGGAGGAGACTTGATGTGCTGAATGGCCTAATTCTGCTCCAGTGCCTTACGGTCTTATTATTACATTGAGAAATTGGTTTATTATTGTCAAATGTACCAAGCAGCATACCATTCATAGCAATCAATTCATTACCACAGGTAGTACAAGGTGAAAAAGAATGCAAAATAAAGTGTTACTATTATAGTGAAATTGCACCACAGGTAGACAATAAGGTGCAGATTCATAACGAGATACTTTGTGAGGTTGAGTCCATCTTATTGTAATAGGGAATTGTTTAATTACAGGCAGACAAAGCCCTCCCCACTATTGAGAGCATTTACAAGGAGCGCAGCCACAAGAAAGCAGCATCCATCATCAAGGACCCCCACCATCCAGGCCACGCTCTCCTCTCACTATTATCTTTGGGCAGGGGGCACAGGATCCTAAGGTCCCACACCACCAGCTTTGGGACCAGTTAATACCCTTCAACCATCAGGCTCCTGATTCTGCGTGGTTAACTTCACTCACCACAACTACAAACTCACTTTCAGTGACTGTTCAAATCACGTACTCAGTACAGTATTTTAGTATACACACAGTACTGTGCAAAAGTCTTAGGCACAGGTGAAAAAAAACTGTAAAGTGAAGATGCAGTCAAAAATAATGAAAAGATTCTAAATATCAAAAAAATTACTATAAAGAGCAGTAAACAGTAAAATAACTAAATCAAATCAATATTTGGAGTGACCACCCTTTCCCTTTAAAACTGCATCAATTCTCTTGTGCAGTGTTATGAAAGAGTCTGCTGGCAGGTTGTTTCAAACATCTTGGAGGACTTGCCCTAGTTCTTTTGCAGACTTTGGCTGTCTCGCTTGCTTCTGTCCCTCCAGGTAATCCCAGATAGCCTCGATGATGTTGAGATCGTGGCTCAGTGGAGGCCATGCTATCTGCAATCATATTAAAAAAATCTATAGTGCCTATAAAAGTCTTGCACAGTACTGCACATATATAATATGAGTGTGTATAGCGTGTGTATTTACAAACATTTGTATATGTACAGTATACTGTGTGTGTATATATATATATATATATATCACAGGAATTGCCAGTCAGCATTGAACTCAATGTAGGACTGCCTTAGGGACTCCATCTCCAGACTTTTCCCTTGAGGTTTACTCCTGAAGCCTTCCCCATGAGTGGGTATAGCTGCAAGGTTTGAGATCAGAGTTTTCCTTCTCCGAGATGCACTCCCAACCACAGCTGATGAGCCCCATTTGCCCGAAGCAACTGGTTTTAAGACACCAATAACCCACCTTTGCCCTTTCTGTCAGTAGAAATGATTCCACCAAGCTTGGTAGCTAAGCCACATGTGAAGGCCAGGAGCTGGACTTGGTTGTCAGAGGCTGTTTGAGACGTACACCATTGGGAGCATTGAATGGGTAGTGGGAGCTTGTCCCCATTATCAGCCTCATCTCCAACAACCTTAAGGAAATTTGAACTTTGCACATTTGTTGTTTATTCATGTATAGTTTTTCATAGATTCTATTGTACTTCTTTACTTTTCCTGTAAATGCCTGCAAGAAAATGAATCTCATGGTGACATGCACATACATTGATAATAAGTGACTTTGACAGTAGTCTTTTAACCGTGGGATAGAGGCTGCCCTTGAGTTTGGTGGTATGTGCAATCAGGATTTTCTTATCTTCTGCCCAAAAGCATATCGATGGCGTTCCATCAAACTTCTGACTTATACCTTGTAGGAAGTGGAATACCATTGGTGAATGAAGAGATAGTTCACTTGCTTTGAAATATTGAGCTTCTGATTGGGATTTGAAGGTTCTCCAGTGGCAATGCTGTCGTGTCTCAGATGGAGATAGTGAGAATCTCTTTAGTTGAAGATGGTCATAGCTCAGAGTGGCACAGATGTTAATTAGGGTTTATGTAGTGCCTTTTGTATTCTTTTCAGGGATTCCCAGAACGACAGTGAAGTATTTTAGAAGTGTATTGACTGTTGTTGGAAGACTAAGCAATTGAAATATTAACATTTTTAAATTGGGTTATTAGTAATAAAATAATCTTATAAAATAATAAACAGAATGGGACTCATGGGCTGTAATTATCTGTAATTACTATGGATGAGAATATCTGTGACCCATGTAAGGGCAAGCAGTTGTTACTGGAAGCAGTGTCTCAGAGCTACACAGATGATGCTATTTTTCCATATTAAAGGAGTTTGAGATCATCCAGGAATTTCCGGAGCTGCTCTTTACAGCCTGCAATCCTTTGATCGTTTTTATGTTGTTGCCTCTGTTGTTTGTCACGATTGTCTTGTTCCCTTTAAATGTAAGTATTAATATTCATCAGCTTGCATAGTTTTGAATTTCACAACAACTCGATGATTCATCTACAACTGAGCCCTTTCACATAAATGCTGATTGTATCAGCCATTTGCATCCACAAAATAATTGTACTGAGTATTCATAGAGGCGAATCTTTAGAAATCACATTGACACAAAGGTGCTGGGGCAGACTTATGCAACCTGGTCTGAAATTAACTCAACTGATTGGGTCTCCCATTGGCTCCTAAATTTTCAGTTTGCTTTGTGAGGGGAAAAATCCAGCATCTCCTCCATAGATCATCAAAGTAGCTTCTCCCCAGTTATGCTAGTCTTTCTTCTTGGTGTAACGTTAGGGAGTCTGCGAATCTAGTGTTTATGACTGACTCCAGTGAGTATTTCAGGTTTCCCTATTGAGGCCTGTAGGGACACAACACAAGGTCGTTTGGTGATAAGTTTGGGCCACTTCTGGGCTCCAAGACCCCAAGGTTGTGGCCAGGAAGCCCCATGTGTCCCAGAGATTATGAACAAATCAATTGTTAAGTGGTATGTTCAGACATAGGAGGCTTGAAATGTGAAGCCTCTTTACCATTCTCTGTATAGTCAATGTATAGTAAGTTGGGCTGGGGAGCCAGTACATTGTGCTTTATTGTCCTTTGCTGACCTAGAGAATTACTTATGGGCACCCTTAAGGAGAAAGAGTTGATCACATTGTACAGTACTGTGACAAAGTCTTAGGCACATATATATGGCTTGGGTGCCTAAAACGTTTGAACAGTACTGTAGTAATTTTATGTATTGCACTGTACTGCTGCAAAAAAAAAAGAAGTCATGATATATGTGAGTGATGATAAACCTGATTCTGATATGGATCTCTATTGTGAACTGAGAGTGGGAAGGGGGCAGGGAGAGGGGAGGGAATGGGAAGCACCAAAGAGACATTCTGTAATGATCAATAAACCAATTGTTTAGAATGAAATTATCTTGCCTGGTGTCTCAGGGCTGGGTGTCACCCTTCACCTTTGGCATTCCTTCTGTTCCACGTGTCCTGCGGCACTCTACCCTCACCACCCCCAAAATCCTTTACTCCCACCAGATTTACAAACTCACTCTCTTCTCCATGTTGACAAATACAGTATTGTGCAATAGTCTTAGGCACCTTGGCTATATAATGAGCCTAAGATTTTTGCACAGTACTGTATATCCCAGAGCACTCTAGAATGAGGGACTTGGCAAGGGGAATGCTGTGATGTTAGATTTTCAAGTGACCTATCTTGCAGTTGGATGGAAAGGGCACTCATTTTCTCTTCTGAAGTGGTTTTGTCCCTGGGATCTGATGGTTTCAGACTGTGAGTCAGTTAGATGAAATGTGTCCCAGCCTGGCAAAATCATTCTGAAGTTGTGTACTTGGCCAGGATCAACGACAGTGAGAAGAGGTAGCTTTTCCCTAGTTATCCTAGTCTTTCTTCTTCATGTAAGATTAGGGAGTCTGCAAATCTAATATTTATGTCTGGTTGTGCCTGACTGACAACACTCAGTCACGTACTGATAAGCAGCAATTAACACTTGTGCCACAGAAGTAACAGAAGAGGACTATTTCCAAAAACGGAACTTTGAATCATTGGCTCTAATTCCACAGTGCCAAACTTCTAGGAAAGCACGATTGACTAGAAACTCAGGCAGACCAGCCACAGAAAGCAGAGGCTCTAAACACAGATCAAACCTGAGTGCTTGCATGTAAGTGACACTGCACAGCTTTCCTACCATCTGCAAGGTGCAAGTCATGAACGAGAAGGAGCACTCTCCACATGCACCAAAAACTCTTAGGAGGCTCAGAACTTTCCATGATAAAGCAGCCCACTTGATTGGCACTTTGTCAGCTTCTTTGAACATTCATTCCCTCCACACCCATGAATATTGGCTGTAACACCCACAAACTGCACTCTAGCTCCTTGCTCAGGCTACTTCAGCAACACCTCGCAGATATACAGGCTCTACCACAAGAGCATCAGGGCTCACGTCTACGGTGATGAAGTGCTTTGAGAAATTGGTCATGGCTAGAGTTACGTTCTACATGAACGAGGACTTCACCACTGCATTTTGCCTACTGTCACAATCTCTCTGGCTCTCTACTGAGCCTTGGATCGACTGCACAACAATAATACCTACATCAGCCTCCAGTTCAATGATTACAGCTCAGCATTCAACATCATCAATTCCTCAGCAGTAATCAACAAGCTACAAAACTTGGGCTTCGTATGTCCCTTTGAAACGAGATCCTTGAATTCCTCAATGGGGGACCACAGTCAGTGCCAATCGGAAATAACATCTCTTCCGTGCTGATAATAAACACAGATACACTTCAAGGATGCATTCTTAACCCACTGCTCTATTCTCTCTACATCCATGATGTGTGGCTCAACCACCATCTATGAATTTGCTGACGACACAACTGTTGTTGGCAGAGTCTCGGATGGTGTCGAGGACAGAGATAGATTGGCTGGTCCAGTGGTGTCAAAACAACATTGCTGCACTCAATGTCAGTAGAACCAAGGAATTGATTGTAGACTTCAGGAAGGGGAAATCAGGAGAAACACACTACAGTTCTCATCGGGGGTCAGCAGCAAAACGGGTGAGCAGATTCAAGTTCCTGGGTGTCACCATTACAGAAGATCAATCCTGGGCACAACATATTGATGCAATTACAAAGAAGGAACACCAGAGGCTATACTTCATTATGGGTTTGGGGAGATTTGGTATGTCACCAAAGACTCTTGCAAATTTCTACAGATATACCATGGAGTGCATTCTGACTGGTTGCATCACCATTTGGTATGGAGGCACCAATGCACTGGATCGGTTAAAAACTGCAGAGGCTTAGGGACTCTGCCAGCTCCATCACTGACAGTACCCTCCCCACCATCGAGGACATCTTCAAAAGGTGACACCTCAAGAATGCGACATCCATCATGGATGATCCTCACCATCCAGGACATGGCCGATTCTCATTACTGCCATCAAGGAAGAGGTACAGAAGCCTGAAGATGCAAGCTCATTGTCTTAGCTATGGTTTCTTCCCCTCTGCCATCAGATTTGTGAATGATCCATGAACTCCTGAACAGTACTTCACTGTTTTGCTCTCTTTTTGCACTGTAACTTCTAGTGATTTGCTGTGCCTGCATTGTCCTGCTGTCACAAAACAACAAATTTCACGAGATATGTCAGTGATTATAAACCTTACTCTGACAGTGACATCCAAGTTCCAAAATTGAACATTCAAAAACATCAGTTGATGAGAAGAGTAATTTCTTTACCTCCTGTGGCTCAGGACTAAATGTGCTCTAGCTCTTAATAAGTCTGTGTAGTACTCACAAAGACCAACTAACCCTCAGTGCTTGATCAGCATAATAGAACTCTGAAGAAAGAGGTCTTTCAGAATCAGGATTAATACCACTGGCATATGTCATGAAATTTGTTGTCTTTGTGGCAGCAGTACAATGTAATACATATTAATAGAAAAATGTGAATTACAGTCGTGTACATACATCTATTGATGCTTCTGGACACATCTTCAGTGATGTTCCTGGAATCATCGGGTGTTTCGGGTCTTTCAACATCATACAACCTCCTCCAGGTGACCCAGCCGGGGCTGATCAGACCCCAGCTTGTGTCCAGATGGCTAGCTACTTATGACTCCATGGCTCCCCTCTTTTGAGCCACAGCCATCTTGAGGCCCTCTCTGCCGCATCAGTGGTACTGTGGATGGCTCTCCTCTTCCTCTCTCCCTCGATGCCCAAAATGCTGAAGGCTCTAACTAAGGAACGGGCTGCAAATCCCCTACAACCAACCTCCACTGGGAGACACCTCGCTCTCCATCCAGCCTGCTGACAGTTGCTGACCAGTCCTGCGTACTTAGAGAACTTCCTTTCAAAGGCCTCTTCCAAGCTATCTTCCCATGGGACTGTCAGCTCCAGCAGCACCACTTGCTTAGTAGACTCAGACATTAGGACAATGTCTGGTCGCAGGGTGGTGGCTGCGATATGGTTGGGGAACTTCAGCTGCCCTTCGAGGTCCACCAACAGCTGCCAGTCCTTTGCAGAGGTCAGAATGCCTGCAGATGTTCTTTTGGCAGGTATTGACTGCTTCCCAGCTCTGACAAAGGCAATGGTCTGCTTGGAGGGTCGGGACCGCTTCACCCACTCAACTCCTGCGCTGACGGCTTAAATATATATATTTACATTTAAGTAGTGCAAAGGTAGAAATAAAAAAGTAATGAGGTAGTCTTCATGGGTTCAATGTCCATTCAGACATCAGGTTGCAGATGGGAAGAAGCTGTTCCTGAATTAGTGTGTGAGTGCCTTCAGGCTTCTGTACCTCCTTCCTAATGGTAGCGATGAGAACAAAGCATGAACTGTGTGGTGGGGATCGTTATGATGCATGCTGCTTTTTTGAGGCAATGCTCCTTGAAAATGTCCTAGATTCTACAGAGGCTAGTGCCCATGATGGATCTGACTGTTTACTACTCTGCAGCTTATTTCAATCCTCTATAGTAGCCTTCTCTCTCCCCATACCAGACAGAAATGCAGCCAGTTAGAATGCTTTCCACGGTACATCTGTAGAAATTTGCGAGTTCTTTGGTGACGTACCAGATCTCCTCAAACTCCCAATAAAATATAGTCACTATCATGCTTTCCTTGTAGCTGCATCGATATGTTGGGTTCAGGTTAGATCCTCAGAGATATTGACACCCAGTAACTTGAAACTACTCACTCTTTCCACTTCTGATCTCTCTATGAGGACTGATGTGTGCTCTCTTGTCTTTTCTGAAGTCCACAATCAGTTCTTTGGTCTCACTGATGTTGAGTGCAATGTTGTTGCTGTGACAGCACTCAACAAGCTGATATATCTCACTTCTTTCAGCCTTCTCATCACCATCTGACATTCTGCCAAAAATACTAAAAGCTCTCTCATACAAACACCCTCAGACATAGTCCTCCTGGCATTTTTGCTGTCTGGATTTGGATGTCTGGACAGCAGCAAGAACTAAATATAGTCTGAACACCAATATATGAAATTCTTGTTGGGAAAGAATCATAACCTCAAGATGAATATGGTTTTGTAGGTATGTTAGCTTCTTTGTAACAATTAATGGGCCTCACCTGGATGCAAGTAGCTATAAATAGGCTAAGCAAATGTGGCCAATGGTTTGTAATGTTGAAATATGTGAGGTCATCCACACTTGTGGAAAAGTATTTTACAGAAAAAATTACTTTGAAATATTAATATAGAGAGGGATGCCAGCATTCATTTTCACAAATTATTGAGAGCTAGCTTGCAATTAGGAAAGATCTAGATATTGAACCTTATTGCAAATAGATTGGCTTAAAAATAAAAACTATTACAATTCTTCATCTGGAGGACCATGTCCAAGTTTGGATTGATATCCATGATATTGTATATAATTTGCGGGCATCAGGGAGCCACTATTAATATGCGGGAGACTCCTGGAAGTTCCGGGAGAGGTGGGATGTCTGAGTGTGACAAAACTCTGCCATCTTCATCAGGGATGATGAGTGTGTAGTCTGGTGGTATTTACACCCCCATCGTCCGTCCCTCCTGATTAGTTAGTCCTCATCCAATCAGGTTTCCACTGTCCCACCTTGTTTACAACAAATTCCAGTTCTTAATTAGAGCATCTTTATTAAAATTCATGATGAAGATGGTAGAGTTCGTCATCGAAACATCGGTTAAAATTGATACCTTTCTCCAGCTGGAAGCCCAAGAGGAGTTTATTCATCATATTCACCAAGAAAGCACTAGATCCTTTTTGTCTTGGAGAAGTTATAAGCTTAACATTTTAAAGATGACACTTCGCATTTAATGAAAATATTGGCTAATGCAATTTTTGATATTCTGTGCAAAATTAGCTGAATCTTTCTGTTACTGTCATTTTACTTGTGGCTGCGACAGTCAGGCGATATATTTCAGGAGGAACTGAATCCTCTCTTTGGTTACCATCTAGGAAGTGACATTTCCAGTGGACAAGAGAATGCCGAACCATAACGTAAACACAAAATCACCGATTAAGTCTCACTGTGTGTATCCCAAGCGCAGCACCGAGGTGGCAAAGGAATTGACTGAGAGATAGAGGAAGCAATAGGAATTAGCCAGGGGAGAGCTGTCAGTTTGGAAGAAATATCGAGTAAAATGTTCTAGAGCACTGCTCTTTCTAATTGACATCAATTACTTGCCTTCACAAAGATATTATGCGTTGATAGAAATGAAGTGAATCTGTTATGACAGAAGCTTGCCTTGTTCCTTCTGGTGGTGTATCAGGTTTTTGTACTGGAGAAGGGACAGGTCCAGCATTGTTATGACGTTCAGGTTGCAGGAACGTTCCCAGATCCTACTTTTCTTTTTCTTGGTTTGCATGCTCACTGCCCTAATATGGGCAGTATGAATTCTTGATATGGCAATTGTTGTTGGTCATTTGATGTTGTGGCCTATTTTTCAAAAATTAATAATTACCAATTAGATCTTTGGATTTAACAAGCCCCTTGGAATCTAAATATCCATGTCCATAAGACATTGAGGCAGAATTAGGCTGCTCCACCATTCCATCTTGGCTGATTTATTATCCCTCTCAACCCCAGTTTGCTGCCTTTCCCCATAACCTTTGATGTCCTTACTATTCAAGAATCTATCAACCTCTGCTTTAAATACACCCAATGACTTGACCTCCACAGCTGTCTGCGGCGATGAATTCTACAGATTCACTACCCTCTAGCTAAATAAATTCCTCCTCATTCTAAATAAATTCCTCCTTCCATTCTGAGACAGTGCTCTCTGGTCCTAGACTCCCCCACGATAGGAAACATCCTCTACATGTCACTCTATCTAGGCTTTTCAGTAATCAATAGGTTTCATTGTGATCCCATCTTATCCTTTGAATTTATTGTCTTCAGAGTTGGTGTTTTTCATTTCAAGTCTAGTCAAGTCAAGTTTATTGTCATTTAACTTTATACTTGCCTGCTGCCAAACGAGACAACGTTTCTCCGGACCAGGGTGTAAAGCACAGTAGTACACATAACATATATAACTCACAATAACTTAGGAAAGTAAGAATTAAATCTACAAATGAGTTATACATAAGATAAACGAAGTAATGTGCAAAAATTAAATATTGTAAGGTACAGAACAGATTAACCAGTGACACTTCAAATGTGATGCAGCAGGGCGTTCAGAAGCCTAATGGCCTGAGGGAAGAAACTCTCCCCCACCCTGACCATTCTTGTCTTTATGCATCAGAGTCTCCTGCCTGATGCTAGAAAGTCAATGCGGATGTTTGATGGATGGGGTAGGAGTCTTGATAATACTAAGGGCCCTGTGTAGCACACAACAAGCATCTCAACAGTCACAGCTTCTAAAAACTAATTTTCCATAATAAATACTGTGTTAAACATGTTAATGGCACACTGTATTGTGTTATGCATCATTGTAGCTGCCTACACTAAAATTGTTCAGTATCTCAATACAGTAAGCATCGACAATGACATTCACCTATATAGCACTTCAAACAGAGCAGAGCATAACATTTCACAAAAGCATTATCAAAACAAAACATCTTGGCATGCCACACAAGGAGTGAATTCATAGAAGTCTCAGTCAGAAAGCCAGGAGATGTCAGTGACCTGGTGTCCTGACAACAACCTGTCTCTCAATGTCAACGAAAAAGCTGGTCACTAATATGCAGAGCACATTACCCTGTCTACATCAACGATGTTAAAGGGTGAGAGGGTTGAAAGCATCAAGCTGCTAGGTGTGAAAATCACCAATAGCCTGTCTTGGCCCAACCACCGTGATGTACTTTCAACAGACCATCTGAGTATCTCCATAGATGCTGCCTGACCTGCTGAGTTCCTCCAGCAGTTTGTGTTGGTTGCTTCACCACCACCCGTTTGGAGTTATGAATCTAAAGCAGTACAATCTGCTGAGCTATCTTGCAGAATGATCCCTGATGCACAAGTCCACCCACATTAAGTAGCTATGTTAGACATCCTGTTAGCGGGTCACCCACTTAAATAAACAGAACCTTAGAAGTACATTCAACTCCTGTGTTTTAATCGCAAAGATAATAGCCTTTATGAATTGTAGTTCTATTCACCTGTCTTGTTTTCATAACCTTTTAATAAACATCTGAAAACCTTGTCCATTTGTTTCCAGTTGACTTGATTCCCATATTGCTTTTCCCATTGTGGTGGAAGATTTCCAGATTCTTCCTGACTTTGTACATGGACGACCTCCTTAGACGGTTTTGCATTCATTTTAAGGCCTTGTCCACTGGCATTTTCCTTTCTTTTCTTTTTAAATCTTTTTATTGAATTAGTACACAAAAGATAAAACATGTAGAAACTAATACACTGTTGCGATATAAATTTACAAGAGATATTAATACACAAAAAAGTAGTACAAACAGTGCAGTTTAGTTATAAAATAACGAGGTAATATAATAGTATACTAATTTTCCATATATATCAATAAAGAGAAGAAAAAACCCCAAAAAAGACCCTCTGTGCAACTAACCTAAAAAGCAAAACAAAGCAATGGGCTAACTAGGTATCAAGTAGACTAAAACAACTTAAAACAATCATGTCCTCAAACCCGACCTCCATTAAAAACAGTTAAAAACCAAGAAGGGAATGTAGATATGGTCAAAGAGAAAAAAAAAGTTACATTAAATGAAAATGTTGAATAAAAGATCTCCAGGTCTGTTCAAATTTAACTGAAGTATCATAAAGATTACTTCTGATTTTTTCCAAATTTAAACATAGTATTGTCTGAGAAAACCAAAAAAAAAACATAGTTGGGGCATTAATCTCCTTCCAATGTTGTAAAATACATCTTTTCGCCATTAGAGTAAGAAATGCAATCATTCTACGGGCTGAAGGAGAAAGATTACTAGAAGTTTTAGGTAATCCAAAGATAGCAGTAATAGGGTGGGGAGAAATATCTGTATTCAATACCTTTGAGATAATATTAAAAATATTATCCAGTTTTCCAATCCACTTGAAGAAATAGTGTGGCTCTACTCTTAAGGTTGAGTAACTGAAACAAAGCTTTGTTTGGTGGTTATCCATTGGATCCAACAATGACAAGAAACCTGTACAGGAAAGTTTTTAAAGTGAGGCATTTCCACTTTCTTGACTTCAGAAGCATAGGTCTAGTGATACGAGTGTTTGTGACAACTGTGGTGTTCCTCAGTTGCAGTGGATGACCATGATTTCTTCTGTGCCTCGTCATGTCGTTTGCTTCCTGGCTGTTGGATCTCACTGAAGATCTCATCTGCCCAGTCTGCCTGAGCTGACGATGCATGCTAGGACAAGCTCCCCTATCTTACCAGCGTATGAGGCCCGCTGGCTACCCTCACCTGGTTTACCTGCCTGTCAAAGAGATGTACCAGGGTGTGGCCACTGTTGCATGCAAACAGCTACTAGGAGCCGCAGGTGAGAGCTGAGTGTCTGCTGGGGACCAAAGGTGAGTGAGTTGCCCCAATTAGATACAACAATCCCCTTCATCAAAGATGTTACCCCTCCCTGGACACCCCATACATCCCACAGCTCAAAGTAGGTGATGGTAATAAATCAGTATTATACACCATGCTCAATTAGGAATGGAAACAGCTATCAATGACTAACTACATTAATGACATGAGTTTCCTTACAACAGCAGTCAACTGTAAGTTCCTTACATACTCCTGCTTCTCAAGGACTTAGTTTTAAAGACATTTTTCAAGCACTTTAGTTGCTCAATCACAAAGTTCAAAGTTCAAAGTAACATCATTGTCATAGTTTATATGCCAATTACAACCTTGAGGTTCATTTTCTTGCAGCCACCCACAGGAAAATAAAGAAGTACAATAGAACCCATGAAAATCCACACATAACAAAGCCAGAGTCCCTGAAAGTGCGACTGCAGGATGTGGAGTCATTTAAGCACTGAGGCGAGTGAAACCATCCACAGCCCATTGTGGAGCCTGATGGCTGTAGGGCAATAACTGTTCATGAACCCAGTGATGTGAGACCCATGACTCTTGTACCTCCCACCCTATGGTAGTACCGAGAAGAGAGGGAGACAGGTCAAGTGCAGGCTGCTTTTGTGTTATGGGTATTTTCATGAGACACACCAAGAAGAAATGAGTTATCTTCGGACTGAGATACTGATGTGCCAAGGAGCATCCTGTGATAACCTCCGAGAAATGTTAATACTTATTTCATTTAGTAAGATTAACCGCACAGGACCATAATGTTGTACGGTCTCAGAAACGGTGAAGGTGACACTTGCTCAAGGCAACAAATCACTTCTTGTAATCATGCAAAATAGACAAAACAAATGCAGGACCATCAAGTCCCGCAAACTGGGGTGAATGATGCTCAAAGTTCAAAGTAAATTTATTATCTAAGTACATATACGTCACCATAATCAACCCTAAGATTCACGTTTTGCAGACAAACTCAATAAATCTATAGAATAATAACCATAACAGAATAAATGAAAGACCGCACCAACTTGGGCATTCAACCAATAGTGCAAAACTGTGAAAATACAAAAAGAAAGAACAATTATTCTAAATAAATAAGCAATAAATATCAAAAACTTGAGATGAAAAGTCCCTGAAAGTGAGTCCTTAAGTTCTGAGAATATCTCAATGCTGGGGCAAGTGAAGATGAGTGAAGTTATCTCCTCTTGTTCAAGAGAGTGATCGTTGAGGGGTAATAACTGTTCCTGAACTTGGTGGTGTGGGACCTGAGGTTCCTGTACCTCCTTTCCAATGGTAGCAGTATGAAGAGAGCACGGCCTGGATCCTGGTCATATTTGCAGCCGGTTAACTTCCCATTAAATCACCGGGCCTCACACGCCACATTATATTAAGACAGGTTATTTTCTGTGGATTTATTTTGCCCTATCTGGGATTAACGTGGGGATGGCTCCATGCTGCTGACCAGCACAGTGATGTCATGTGAAGTGTGAGGACTGGAAGTCGTCTGCTAGGGGATGCACTGCTCTCTGCCGGCTGTGAGTCACTGCTCAGAGTTGCGTAGGCGATGAAGTTGATGAATGCCTTCTGTAAAGCTTATCCCGCTGATATAGATCAGGCCTAGAAGAACCATCAGCCCGTCCATCACCCCACGCAAGTTCATTGAAAATCGAGCCAGCCAGGATAATCAATTTAGATTGCTTCACCAGCAAAACAACCTCATTACAATTATTAATCTTTCTTTCCTTTACCAGGATAGACTCTTTTTATATAGCAAGCATTACAGTTTGTTTTAGCTGATGGTACTCTTAAGTAGGCTCTCCCAGCACAGATCTGTGCAACTAATCCCACTGAGATTCTCAAGACAGATGCCACGAAACTTGAGGAACACACATAAAGTGCTGGAGGAACTCAGCAGGTTAGGCAGTATCTATGGAGAGGAATAAGCAGTCAGATTTCAGATTGAGACTGTTCATCAGGAGCGAATATCTAATCAGCCAATCAAATGAGCATGCAGACATGGTCAAGAGGTGCAGTTATTGTTCAAACCAAACATCAGAATGGAGAAGAAATGTGATCTAAGTGACTGCGACCATGGAATGATTGTTGGTGCCAGACAGGGTGGTTTGCATATCTCAGAAAGTGCTGATCTCTTGGCATTTTCACGCTCAACAGTCTTGAGTTTTACAGAGAATGGTGCAAAAATACAACAAAAAAATCCAGTGAGCGTCAGTTCTGTTGGTTGAAATGCCTTGTTAAGGAGAGTGGTTTGAGGAGAATGATCAGACTGGTTCAAGCTGACAGAAAGCCAACAGTAACTCATATAACCATGCATTACACAGTAGTGTGCAGGAGAGCATCTCTGGATGCATAACGCATTGCACCTTGGGTTGGATAGGACACAGCAGAAGAAGACCACGAGCATACAAGCAGTAGCCACTCTATTGGATACAGGAGGTACCTATTGAAGTGGCCATTGTGTGTAAAGCATACAGATATTCCTCATCCTACTAATATTTGATTTACAAATTTTTGCTTTCATGCCATTAATTCCTCAGGACTTTGATTTATGAATCTACATTTTGTTGTTATGAACAGCACGTTTTTCTCCCTAGAGCAATACATCAGACAAAAATAACCACTCTGCATTTCTTCCTGCCTTTTCTGATTCACAAAATTTTGCTTAGCAAGAAGTTTTGCAAGAACACAGTAGTTCTACCGTAGCGTAACGGTTAGTGCAATGCTTTTACAGCTCGGGGCGTTGCAGAGGTTGCAATTCAATTCCAGTGCCATCTGTCGCTATTACGGCTTGGGGCATCCGGAGCACGGAGTTCAATTTCAGTGCCGTCAGTGAGGAATTTGTATGTTCTTCCCATGAACCACATGGGTCTCCTCCAGGTGCTCTGGTTTCCTCCCACGGTCCAAAGAAGTACCGATTAGTGGGTTAGTTGTCCTGTGATTAGGCTTGGGTTAAACAGGTGGGTGGTCGGGTGGTGAGGCTCGTTGGGCCTGTGCTGAGCTGTGTCGTTAAATAAACAAATAACACATCTCTTTCACAAATCGTGAGGAGTTCATTGCTTCAACCATTCTCAGATAAGAACAATGAGTGTGAGAGTGTGAAAGGTAGGAACAGATATTACCAGTGAAAATTGATAGCTAGGCCATTATGTAGGGGTATATAGCATGGAAGGTGGAAGATCCCAAGAAGGTGAATGTTTAACAGGTACAGAAGGTCTTCTCTGAAGCGCAAACATGGAGACCAAGGATGTTGGAGTAACAGAAAGATTGGTGGACTCTAAAGTGAGTATGAGAGACCAATAATCTAAGCACGTATATGGCAGAGTGGACTCAATGGGTCAAATGGCCTAATTCTGCTTCTGTGTCTTGTGGCCTGAGAAAAAAACCATAAGGGGTGTGGGAAAATGGAATAGATCAGGAAATCTCTGTCTGTTAGATACACAACTAAATTGGAAGGATAGATGGTACTGAATTAGGGTCTAAATGGTTATTTTTCTTGTAGTTTAATTTTCTTTATGTTTGTATTATCTCCTTTTTATCCAGGGAGGGGTAGCACCTCTGTTGAAGGGGCTGGTCATGTCCATTCTGAGGCAGCTCACTCACCTTTGGTCCCCAGCAGACACTCAGCTCTCACCTGTGGTTCCAAGTAGCTGTTTCCTTACAACAGCGCCCCCGCCCCGGTACATCGCTTCGACACGCAGGCTAAACCCAGTGAGGGTAGTCAGTGGCCTCGCACCCCAGTGAAATAGGGAAATGCCTGCCCTAGCGTGTGAAGTCAGCTCTGGCGGACTGGGCAATTGAGATCTACAGTGGGATCCAAAGGCCAAGAAGGTGGTTCTGCAACGCTCTATGGAGAACAATGGGCATGACAAGGCATAGGGGGGGACATGGTCATCCACTGCAACCAAGGAAGACCCCAGTTTGTGACGCTTGCTCGTACCACAGGACCCGAACTTCTGAGGTTGAGAGAATGGAGCTGTCCCCAGTGCAACAGATTTTCCCCTTTAAAAACTCTCCCGCTCAGGCTTCCTGTCATCATTGGATATGATGGACAATCAACAGAACAAGATCCAGTAAATGTTTAGTGGATTTTTAGTAACTTGTAGTATAACCGGTTCAATATTTTTTGTGGTCTGTAGGCCTGAGGCATATGGCAAGATAAATCAAGATAAAACCTTGTTGCCTCATAGGCCATTTTATCAGAATAATTGTCTTATCTTATTCTAGCCAGGCATAGCTCAAATGGCATCTATAAATTTACTGATGATGCAGCCATTGTTGGCAGAATTTCAGATGGTGACAAAAGGGTGTACAGGAGTGAGATATACCAGTTAGTTGAGTGTTGTCGCAGCAACAACCTTGCCCTCAATGTCAGCAAAACCAAAGAGCTGATTGTGGACTTCAGAAAGGGTAGAATAGGGGAACACAAACCAATCCTCATGGACGCAAACACAAGGAATTCTGCAGATGCTGGAAATTCAAGCAACACACATCAAAGTTGCTGGTGAACGCAGCAGATCAGGCAGCATCTCTGGGAAGAAGCACAGTCGACGTTTCAGGCTGGGACCCTTCGTCAGGACCCTTCGTCAATCCTCATGGAGGTGGAGAGAGTGAGAAATTTCAAGATTCTGGGTGTCAAGATCTCTGATGATCTAACCTGGTCCCAACACATCGAAGCAGCTATAAAGAAGGCAAGACAGTGGCTATATTTCATTAGGAGTTTGAAAAGATTTGGTTTGTCAACTAAAACACTCAAAAACTTCTGTAGATATACCTAGGAGAACATTCTGACAGGCTGCATCACTGTCTGGTATGGAGGGGTTGGTATTGCACAGGACCAAAGGAAGCTACAGAAAGTTGTAAAATTAGTTAGCTCCATCAAGGGCGCTAGCCTCCGTAGTATCCAAGGTATCTTCAAGGAGTGGTGTCTCAGAAAGGCAGCATCCACAAGGTACAGAACCCTGAAGGCACACACTCAGCGATTCAGGAACAGCTTCTTCCCCTCTGCCACCCGATTCCTAAATGGACATTGAACCCATGAACACAACCTCACTTTTTAAAAAATATATATTACTCCTGTTTTTGCACTATTTTAAATCTATTCAATATACATATATATACTTACTGTAATTTACTTATTTATTTTTTCTTTCTGGTATTATCATCTACTGCATTGTACTGCTGCTGGTAAGTTAACAAATTTCATGACACATGCCGGTGATAATAGACCTCATTCTGAATCTCTAAAACCCACTTCTATAGGCTCGCATTGTGCTCTCCACCCCTGTCTCTGGAACTGCTCTACCAGCTCCCGGTATCTGGCTTTCTTTTCTATATTACCTACAACTCCAACAGTGGCTAAACCAGGGGTCCACTGAATATTATTAACTGTGAATGAGAAAGCTTTTAAAGCTTTTTGGTTATGAGGAAAGGTTAAATAGGTTAGGACTTTGTTCCCCAGAGTGTAGGGGAATGAGGGGAGATTTGATCAAGGTATACAATATTGTGAGGGTTGAAGATAGGATAAATGCGAGCAGGCCATTTCTGAATGGACATTGAACCCACAAACACTACCTCACTACTTTTTAAATTTTCATTTTTGCACTGACCGGGCTGGTGGCATCAGTGCTGGACTTTGGGACGAAAGGTCCCGAGTTCGAATCCAGCCAGCTCCCTTGCACGCTTTGCATCCGTGATGGGTTACGAGCTGGTGATCTCTTTGGAAACTCACCTAGCAGAAGGCAATGGCAAACCACTGCTGTAACTTGCCTCATATGCGGTTCCCCACTACGTCAGAGAGGTGTGGAGGGAAATTGTCCGCTAACCAGAGAAACTCCAGATGCGACCTACCTTTCCTTTTTCCATTTTTGCACTACTTATTTAATTGAACTATTGGAGATATAAACTGTAATTCATGATTTTTTTCTGTGTTATTATATATTTCATTGTACTGCTGCCGCAAAGACAACATATTTCACAACATATGCCCGTGATATTAAACCTGATTCTGACTCCACTGAGTTTGGCTGAGACTAGAACTAGTGTGAAAAGTGAAATGCTTATGGGGAAAATGAAGGGGAACATTTTCACTCAGAAGGTGGTGATTGTGTGGAACAAGCTGCCAGTGGAAGTGGAGAATGCAGATTTGATTTCAACACTTAAGAGAAATTTAGATAAGTGCATGGATGGGAGGGGTATGGAGAGCTGTAGTCTGGCTGCAAGTCAATGGGACTAGGCAGAATAAAAGTTTGGTATGTACTAGATGGGCTGAAGGGCCTGTTTCTGTCCTGTAGTGTTCTATGATTCTTTGACTTCATGCTATTTATGTTCATATATGTATATGAATTAATTTCCACTGTAATAGAACAGAATCCACTGTAATCTTGTTGCATTTCATGGGATGGGGGTTGAGGGTTAATGTTCTTTTTGCGTCTCATGCAGGGGAGGGGGGTTTGCGGGGGGATTGATGGTCGTGTTAGTGGGTTTGCTGTTTCTCTCTGAACTGACTTCCAAGATTTTCTTAGTTTTGTGGCTACCTGGAGAAGATGAATCTCAAGAGTTGTATACTGCATACATACTCTGATAATAAATGGTCTTTTGAACCCTTGGCTCTACTTTTCCTGTGAAGTGCCCTACCAAAATGAGATGACCAAGAGGACAAATGTTCCATTTGAAATACTAATGCAAGTGTACACCTACCCATTCTGTAGGACAAAAATTCTGAAAGTTAATGTTAAAATTAACCTCCTTTTTAAGGCAAAGCAGTTGCTACCAATAGCCACCAGCACATTAAAGCCTCACTCAGGTGAAAATATGTTCTAGTGTTGGTAGTGTTAAACATGCTGTTTGATGCATGTTTAGTGTATAGGCTGTCCGTGGAGGGGTACCACCTCTGGTGAAGGGGCTTGTCGTGTCCATTCTGGGGCAGCTCACTCATCTTTGGTCCCCACCAGACACTCAGCTCTCACCTGTGGCTCCAAGTAGCTGCAATGTTTGTGTGCGACAGCGCCCACACCCCGAAACACCACTTTTACAGGCAGGCTAAATCTGGTGAGGGTATCCGGTGGCCTCACACCCCAGTGGAAGAGGGACATGCCTGTCCCAGCATGCAAAGTCAGCTCTGGTGCCCTGGGCGGATGAGATCCACAGTGAGATCCAATGGCTAGGAAGGCAGTTCTGCAATGCTCCATGGACAGTGAAGGGCCTGACGAGGCACAGGAGAAGTCTTGGTCATCCACTGCAACCAAGGGAGACCGCCATTGTGACAAGTCCTAGTCTATGTCTACACTGCACCAGGACTTCTGAGGTCGAGACAGTGGAACTGCCCCAGTGCTTTCTCACTTTAAAAACTCTCCCGCCCCGGTCTCCTGCCGTCGTGGGATATGATAGACAGCCACCATGATGCGCTACTGTACTCTAAAGTTGGGCTTTAATGTGGATCGTAATACGTAATGACAGCAATATATGGGGTGGTATGCTGGTGTAGTGGTTAGCGAAACGCTATTATAGTGCCAGCCATCACCGATTGGATTTCAATTCACGCCACTGTCTGTATGGAGTTTGTATGTATATCACGTGGCTTTCACCCCACATTCCAAAGACATACGGTTAGGATAAGTGAGTTGTGGGCATGCTCTGTCAGTGCTGGAAGCGTGGCAACACTTGCAGGCTGCCCCCAGCACATCCTCACTGATTCGATTTGCCAGAAATGACACGTTTCACTACATATTTCGATGTAAATGTGACAAAGCTAATCTTTATCTTTAACCAAGGGTGAGTTTTCACCTAAATGCATAAGCATTTCTCCATCGTTTCCGTTTGTAAGAGGGTATCTAGCCAAGATTCACACCGTGACATGGATTTCAGTGCAGATTCTATCACCAAGTCTGAAAAGTAGGGTAGCACTGACAGTAGATTCTGAATTCCCATTTTTTTTTAGCTTGTCTGAATGGCAGTCCTTCTTCTTCTTAAGCCCTACTGGGGCATAGGCTGCCGACAGGAGCTTGACAGAGTACTCTGTCCTCCGCCAGACTTTCAAGTCCTCCCCAGATCCATCTTAAGATCCTTCCTCTCCCAGGGATGAGGTCTTGGAGCTCCTGTGGGTGTTTTTGTAACTCTGGGTTCTTACAGGATGGGATTGCTAGCCCCACGTCCAACCCTCCTCCTGGGCTTGGGACTGTCTTATGGCAGAGGCTGCTGTCAAATTTGTTCTGTGAAAATAGCGATGCCAGCAATCTTCTTGTTACCAATATTGCAAACGCTTTCGAATGCAAGAGATTCTGCAGCTGCTGGAAATCTGGAGCAACACACACAAAATGCTGGGGAACTCAGCAGGTCAGGCAGCATGGATGGAGAGGAATAAACAGTCGACATTTTGGGCTGAAACCCTCCATCAGGACTCTAATTAGGTGCATGTCAATAATATGATATTCAACCAGAGCTTGCTGACACTGGTGGGCCTCTTGCGTTTCCCATTGATGTAAGAAAGAAGTGGGAACTCACCTTTTGCTGGTTCTCCTGGTGACTGGATAGGTAAACGTCCTAGGCGTCAGAGTGCTGTACCACGTAGTGAGCGCCTCAGTGGCGTACGGGTTAGCGCAACACTTTAACAGCTCAGGGCGTTGGAGTTTGGCGTTCAATTCCAGCGCAATCTGTAAAGAGTTTATGTGTTCTCCCCATTTCCCCTGGATGCTCCAGTTTCCTCCCACAGTACAACGATGTACTGCTTAGTAGTGTTAAATACTTGTGTTGCTGGGTGATGCAATTTGTTCGGCCTGTTCCGTGCTATCTTAAAATAAACAAATAATAATTCAGTCAGGCTAGAACAATTCCATCCATTACGATCTCATTAAAAATTTGCTGACCCATCCAAATATCATTCCCCTGTTGTACAGTGTAGCAGCAACTGTTGCTTAGCATTGACCTGGACAATGGTTAACTAAATGTGAGCTAATCTGGTTAAGGAGGGACAAGGTATTGAGAGCATACTAGACAGATCAATGGTTCCAACTTAATTGTTCTTTTAAGTCTGCCAATAAATCAAAATATCCATAAAAGTCTGCAAAACGTCTTATTCATAAATGTTAGCATTAGATTCAGATCCATTTATTAACGCACGTACACTGAAACCTGCTGTGAAATGGCTGTGTTAACAAGCAACACAACCTAAGGATGAGCTGGGGGCAGCCTGAAGGTAGTGCCATACATTTTGATGCCAACATAACACGTCAACAGTGTTCAGCAGAACAACATAAACAACGACAATAGCAAAACACCCTTGTCTCACCCACCCACTCACCCATGCATCCCCAACCCCAGGACAGGCCACCTCCACTCCATGGCCCTAGACTCAGACTCACAGACACTGGGCTTCCATTCTCCAAACATGCTGACCCAGAAGTTTGACCTTGACCTCTGAACTCTCCAACTTTGGCCTTCATCTTTCAGGGTTTGACCTCCAGATTTGCTGATCTCTGACTTGCATGTTTCAGGCTGTGTAAAATTTTTCTACTCAGAGCAATGGTTGGTTTGTGCAACTGTAAAACAAATTAGAGGGAACGTTGATGAAGACAGACCTCATGCATTATACTTCCATTCAGTGTGTCCTGAATTAGAAGGCTTGACAAATTCACAGCGGGATAGGGTAGTGGAAACAGCATTCATTGATGTGACAAAGGTATTGATTTGAGTTCACTAAGTACTCAAATCTGCATTCAGCAACTCTGATAAGGCCACTTGCAGAGAAATACAACAGGGATACCTGGAACTATGTCGAGTCCCGATCATTTACTTTGTTTAGTTCAGAAGCTAATCCACATTACTTGCAATATCATACAGTGCTGTGCAAAAGTCTTAGGCACATATTTATAGCTAGGATGCCTAAGACTTTTGCACGGTACTGTAGTAATTTTACATATTGCACTGTATTGCTACAACAAAAAAAAATCATGCCATAAGTGAGCGATGATAAACAGATTCTGATAAGGGTCGCTATTGTGGACTGAGGGTGGGAAGGGGGCAGGGAGAGGAGAATCACAGTTAGGAAAAGGGGAAGAGAGAGGAAGAAGCAGAAAACACCAGAGAGACATTCTGTAATGATCAATGAACTGTTTTGGAATAAAATGACCTTGTCTGGTTGCCTGGTGTCTCAGGGCTGGGTGTGTTTGCACACCGACCCCCTCTGCCATCTCTGATATGCACTAGTTGCTCATACGACCATCCCCCACCTGCTCCCATGGCTTCATGTGGCCCTGATGTTGTGGGGGGTGGGGAGGTGGCTAAGCAGGTGCCACACTTTGCCCAAGGGTGACCTGCAGGGTAGCGGACGGAAGGAGTGCTCTACACCTCCTTTGCTAGAGACGTGTCTCCACCCCGCCACCCACTGTGCTGACTTGGTCAAGTTATCATTGATAATGGACTGCCCGGTGGCACAGATTACAGGGCTGCCAGCTGACAGCTCCAGCAACCTGACCTTTGATGCTGTCTGTGTGGAGTTTGCATGCCCCCCTCATGACTGACTGCATGCTTTGGTTTTCTCCCATCAGTAAGGCCCTCACCGTCTAGGACATGCCCTCTTCTCGGTCCTCCTATCGGAGAGGAGATACAGGAGCCTGAAGACACATGCTCAGCATTTTCGGAATGGCTTTCCCCCTCCACCATCAGATTTCTGAATGGTCCACGACTACCACCTTTCTTTTTGCCTTCGTTATTAATTTTTAAAATATATTTCTTATTGTAATTTTTCTGTATCGCTCTCCTGCCGCAAAACAATTTTTGCGACATACGTCAGTGATAATAGACCTGATTCTGATTCTGATTTTGATTCCTACATCCCAAGGATACATCCCAAGGAGGCATAGAATGGCAGGTTAATTAGCCATTGTAAATCTCCCAGGCCAACCTTTTTAATACGTCAGACCCTTCCCATTAACCCAGGGGTCTGTGGACCCCAGTTTGGGAATCCCTACGTACAACCAGATTCTGAGGAACTTTTAGAAAAATACAGAATCAATTGTATTATAATTAATGGAAAATTCGCTGAATGATTACATGTATATAGATGATTACATACAGTAAAATACAAGCAAGCATAGGTAAGTTAAACTACAAGGAGAAAACAATTATTCTGCATTCAAATCAGAATCTGGTTTAATATTTCTGGTATATGTCATGACATTTGTTGTTATATGGCAGTGTACATTACATAATAAAAATTGTAAATTACAGTAAGAAGTAGGTATAAAATATATATTTAAAAAGTTAAATATGATAAGGAGTGCAAAAAGAGAAAAAAAAACAGGGAGGTACTGTTCTTGGATTTAATTTCCATTCAGACATTTGAGAGCAGAGGGGAAGAAGCTATTTTGTATCGTTGAGTGTGTGCCTTCAGGCTTCTGTACCTCCTCCCTGATGGTAGCAATGAGACTGCGGGTTGTCCTGAGTGATGGGGGTCCTTAATGATGGATGCTGCCCTTTTGAAGCATTGCTCCTTGACAAATTCCTGGATGATGGGGGAGCGGGTGGCTAGTGCCCATGATGGAACTGACTGAGTTTACAACTTTCTGCACCTTATTGCAATCCTGTGCAGAGCCCCCTCTTCCCACACCGGACAGTGATGCGGCCAGTTAGAGTGCTTTGCACAGTACCTCTGTAGAAATTGGCAAGTGTATATTGTGACATACCAAATCTCATCAAGCCCCAAAAGAAAGATAGCTGCTGTCATGCCTTCTTTGTCACTGCACCAACATATTGGGCCATTCTTAGATCGCCCGGAACCCAGGAACTTGAAATTGCTCACCCTTTCCATGTCTGATCCATCAATGAGGACTGGTGTGAGTTCCCTCATCTTGCCCTTTCTGAAGTCCACAATCAAATCTTTGTTCTTACTGACGATGAGTGCGGGGCTGTTGCTGTGACACCACTCAACCAGCTGATCTGTCTTGCTCCTGTAGATGTTCTCGTCAGCATCCGAAGTCCTGCCAACAACAGTTGCGTCATCAGCAAATTTGTAATGGCATTTGAGCTGTGTCTTGGCATAGAGTCATGGTTGTAGAGAGAGTAGAGCAGTGGGATAAGCACACGTCCCTGAGGTGTGGCAGGGTTGAAGACCAATGAGGCGGAGATGTTACTTCCGATCTGCACAGAATATGGTCTTCCACTGGGGAAGTCAAGGATCCAGTTGCAGAGGATTAGACTTTGGAGTCTTTTTGATCAGAACTATAGGAATGATTGTGTTAAACGCTGAGCAGTAGTCAATAAACAGCAGCTACTTGAACTTTTGTTTCTAAGAGAACAAGAGATGAAACAGGCACTCGGTGCTGCAGAGATCCTGAATTTCCCAATGGTGCAAGATGCCATTCCTTTTGCAACTGGATACTGCACATGACTGGAAGTTTTTCTACATCCTGAATGTCCAACCAGCATGTGACATTTTACAGCGCATGCTCATGGACAATGCACAGTGTCCTTGTAGTGGTCATGATAGATTCAGGTTTATTTATCATATGTTCATTGAAGCAGACAGTGAAATGCATCATTTGTGTTAACAACCAACACACCCAGTGGTGTGCTGGGGGCAAGCTAACATTGGATGCCTGCAATACTTGATTGAGCAACACAGAACACAACAAAGCAGGATATATCAAACGTCAATGCAATAAAGTTTGTCCCACATACACAGTCCTCTAACCCCAGGACAGGCATCTTCAGCCTCCAGCCTCCAGCAGGCTAGTGAATTCATAGACATCAGGTCTTTGATCTCCCCAGCAGACTTGCAGAGGTTCACAAACTCAGGCTCTGGCCAACAGACCTTGATTTCCGAACTTCTGATCAGCCTTTGGGCTTCGATTTGGTTGTCTGATTGAGTTGCAGGCTTCAACCTTCAGTATTGATCCCAGACTCGCTGATGATGAAGATCGAGGACCTGAACTCCTGACCTCAAGCTCTGTACTCACCGATGATGAGACCCCAAAGGCTAGGCCTGGAACTCTGCTCTTGGCGTTTCGCATTCCTAAGGGTCACTGGCCCTCGTGCCTTCTGCCTGCACGGAGAACACCAGTGGCCTGGGGGTGGAGCACCTGCCTCCATCTTCGCTGGTCTGCCTGCCCCATCATGTTCGCGTCACTTGCCTTCGATGGCAGAGGAGAAGCGTAGACTCTTGCCTGCCTTCAGATTCCTCAACATCCCCGTCCCTAAACCCTAACCGGAATCTTAACTCCCCTCTCTGTCCCAAAAGTCATCCCTACAAACTTTAACAATCCTAAAAAAAACTATTAAGTTCCTGACAGAGACCTCAACTTAGTGACATCTTGACCAGATATAATTGCTTTGCATCATTCTGCAGTACCATAATTGGATAAAGGTCCTCAACAGATCATAAGGTGAAAAGACCATAAGACAAAGGAGCAGAATTAGACCATTTGGCCCACCAAGTTTGCTCCACCATTCCATCATGGCTGATTTACTAACCTCTCAACCACAACCTCCTGCCTTCTTCCCCTATTATTCAAGAATCCACCAACCTCCACTTTGAAAATACCCAGTGACTTGGCTTCCACAGCCATCCGTGGTAATGAATTCCACAGAATCCACACCATCTGGCTAAAGAAATTCCTACTCATCTCTTTTCTACAGGGACGTACTTGTATTCTGTCAGGAGGTTATCACCTCTGATTCTAATACATAAGCCATGCACTAAGGAGCAGCATGACTCCAATGAAACCACGCTGTCAGATGAAGTATGACTGAGGGGCAGCAATGGTTCCACTGTCTGCCCACACACTATTCACAAGAGTGGACCTTGGGATTAATTAGATCAACTAATTTGGCCACACTACCAATAACATAGCTCCAAACCGTGATGATCAAACATTTCCCTTGTTACCCTCCAGCAACTGCTGACCATGAGATCACTTCCTTGGCAACAAGGCAAAAACAATAATCATCATGCCAAACAGCTTTCCAAGCCACAGCAATTTTGTACATCAAAAGATGCAAGCTGCTATGGAAGTGTCAGCCTTGGTGTTTGCGTGTATGTGCGTACATACAAATAGACATGCCTGCGTGTCTCTGTCTGCACACGTGTGCTTGCACTGAGATTTCTCAGCAGTGCTCCCTGTTAAGCTACAGAAATCTTTTTCCCATGATAGGTTTATCAAAAACAAGAGGACAGAGCTTTAAAGTGAGGGAAGGAGTTCTATTTTTATTGAGATAGAGCGCAGAATAGGGCCTTCCGGCCCTCCGAGCCACGCCTCCCAGCAAATTCCCGATTTAATCCTAGCTTAATCACAGACACCTACCAACTGGTTTCTCTTTGGACTGTGGGAGAAAACTAGAGCACCTGGAGGAATCCCAGCTGGTCACAGGGAGAACATACAAACTCCTTCAGGCAAGGGCAGGAATTGAACCTGGGTCTCTGGTACTGCAAAGGCTTGGGCTAATCACTATGCCACCCTAGAATCATAGTCAGCGTAGAAACAGGCCCTTCCATCAAACTCATCCATTCTGACCCAACTGTCCACCATTTGTTTGTGTTTGGTCTATATCCCTCCAAACATTTGCTATCTGTGTACCTGTCAAAATGACATTTGGCAGTTTGTTCCACATTCCTAATGTCATATGTGTGAAAAGTTACCTCTTTAAATCCTTGTCCATCTTAAATCCCCTTTGTTTTAGACTACAGGGAAAAGACTACGACCATTGACCTTAGCTACACCCCTCATGATTTGATATATCTCCACAAGGTCACCCCTTAGCCTCCAGCACTCCAGAGAAAGAAGCCCCAGCCTATCCAGTCAGTCCAGTTGGAGGGTGGTCTGGTTGTGTTGGAGGAAAAGGGCTTGTTTTGCTGTTGTTTTGTCGCTTGGTGTGTTCTGTTATATTGAGTTCTGTCTATCCCCCTCACCATATCCGCTGTAACAAGTCCCTTAATCATAAACACGAGAGATTCTGCAGATGCCGAATATCCAGAGCAACACCCACAAAATGCTGGAGGAACGCAGCAGGTCTGTTGAAATGAATGAACAGTCGAGTTACCTTCAGTGAGTCACACCATTCAAAGTAATAAATGTGTATTATGATTATTGGTAGCCAGCTGGTGATGTAGCGGCGTCTGCACCGGACTTGGAGGCGAGTGTTCCCAGGTTCGACTCCAGCCGGTTCCTTGCATGCTTTCCATCTGTGCTGGCTGAGCATCGAACTAGCAACTCGGCCTTGTAAAAAACAGACAAAAATGCTAAAGAAATGGCAAAGGTTGCCACTTGAAGTGTTACAAGGTGTGGTGAGGAACAACAACAATAATTGTTGGCTGAATTGTTGGATAAACTGGTCAAGGAGATTGGATATAGAAACATAGAATCATAGAGAACCTGCAGCACAATACAGGCCCTTCAGCCCCCAAAGTTGTGCCGAACATGTACTTACTTTAGAAGTTACCTAGGCTTACCCATAGCCCTCTATTTTTCTAAGCTCCATGTACCTATCCAGGAGTTTCTTAAAATACCCTACCGTTTCCGTCTCCACCACCGTCGATGGCAGCCCATTCAATGCACTCACCACTCTGCGTAAAAAACTTACCCCTGACACCTCCTCTGTACCTACTTCCGAGCACCTGAAAACTGTGCCCTCTCATATTTCAGCTCTGGGAAAAAGCCTCTGACTATCCACACGATCAATGCCTCTCGTCATCTCATACACCTCTAACAGGTCACCTCTCATCCTCTGGCACTCTAAGGAGAAAGGGCCAGGTTCACTCAACCTATTCTCATAAGGCACGCTCCTGAACCCAGGCAATGTCCTTGTAAATCTCCTCTGTACCCTTTCTATAGTTCCCACATCCTTCCTGTAGTGAGGTGACCAGAACTGAGCAAGTACTTCAAGTGGGGTGTGATCAGGTTCCTATATAGCTGTAACATTACCTCTCAGCTCTTGAACTCAATCCCATGGTTGATGAAGCCCAATATTCCATATGCCTTCTTAACCACAGAGTCAACCTGCATAGCAGCTTTGAGTGTCCTATGGACTCGGACCCCAAAACCCCTCTGAGCCTCCACACTGCCAAGAGTCTTACCATTAATACTATATTCTGCCATCATATTTAACCTACCAAAATGAACCACCTCACACTTATCTGGGTTGAACTCCATCTGCCACTTCTCAGCCCAGTTTTGCATCCCACTGTAACCTCTGACAGCTCTCCACACCATCCACAACACCCTCAACTTTTGTGTCCTCAGCAAATTTACTAACCCATCCCTCCACTTCCTCATCCAAGTCATTTATAAAAATCATGAAGAGAAGGGGTCCCAGAACAGATCCCTGAGGCACACCACTGGTCTCCAACCTCCATGCAGAATATGACCCGACTGCAACCACTCTTTGCCTTCTGTGAGCAAGCCAGTTCCGGATCCACAAAGCAAGGTCTCCTTGGATCCCATGCCTCCTTACTTTCTCAATAAGCCTTGCATGGGGTACCTTCTCAAATGCCTTGCTGAAAACCATATACACTACATCTACTGCTTTACCTTCATCAATGTGTTTAGTCACATCCTCAAAAAATTCAATCAGGCTCATAAGGCACGACCTGCCTTTGACAAAGCCATGCTAGTTGTGGATATATTTTCTCCTGTGGATGAAGATAGATATTTTACTGTCAACACCATCCTCCAAGCCTCGTTATTACTAGATTAACTATGTATTTTAGCAGTTATTCTATCCATATTGGAAACACAGTTTGAGATATCCCAGTCAGGTATTTGAAGGGGTGATCCCATAACCTGGTTATGTTAAGGACAAACTCTTCAATCTACCTTTATAATCCCATCAATGCTCTTTAAAAAAATGATACATGCTTTAATATTCAAAGCGAGGTGTGGTCCCTTTAAGCAGCTTTTATATTTATTACATGTTTACAAAATCTGAATCTCATTGCCAAACCTCCAGGGGAGATAACGCAATTGCAACAACAAACTGATGCTGCATATTGCACCTTGTGCTCCCGGATGTGTGGAGCTGGATTACTTCAGCGCCAGTAGAAAGCATGTGTAGTTCTTATTCCACTGTCATAGAGACCTCAACGTTGCAGAACATAGTCCAAAGTTCAAACTAAATTTATTATCAATGTACGTATGTGTCATTATATTCATTTTCTTGCAGGCATTCACAGTTGAGCGACGTTATACAATAGAATCAATGAAAGAATATACACAAAGACTGATAAACAGCCAATGAGCAAAAGGAGATAAACTGTGAAAATACAAATTAATAAATGATAACCAGTATTGAGCAGTGAGTCCATAGGTTGTGGAATCAATTCAGAGTTGAGGTGAGTGAAGTTATCCGTGCTAATGGTTGATGGGTTCCTGAACCTGGTGGTGTGGGACCTAAGGCTCCTGCACCTCCTTCCTGATGGCAGCAGTGAGAGGACAGCAATGGCCTGGATGATGGGGGTCTTTGACGATGGATACTGCTTTCTTGTGGTGGGGGTCCATAATGATGACTACTGCTTTCTTGTGGCAACTTTTCTTGTAGATGTGCTCAGTGGTGGAGAGGGCTTTGCCTGTGAAACAGGGCCTGTGTTAGACAACGTGACTCCATTCAGTCACCAGTCATTTCCACGCAAAATGCCGGAGAATCTCAGCAGGCCCAGCAGCATCTATGGAAAAAAGTACAGTCAATGTTTCAGGCCGAGACCCTTTGGCAGGACTCCTGGCCTGCTGAGTTCCTCCAGTATTTTGTGTGCGTTGCTTGGATTTCCAGCATCTGCAGATTTTCTCGTGTTTGTGACCGGTCATTTTCATTACTATTTTCAATTGAGATGGAATGTAGCATGACCAATATTTTGATGCAAATGTATTGCTGTGTTTGCAACAGATATTGGTAATGACTCCATCAAAGCGATGCATCAATGTGTCAAAATACTTGAAATACACAATTAAATCAATGTGACAAAGGAAATTCAAAGAAGATATTTTTGTAGCAAAACTAGTGGTAATATATTTTTATATTGTGATGTCATCAGACTGTGTATAAAAGTGTTTATACTTTATACTTTATTGTCGCCAAACAATTGATACTAGAACGTACAATCATCACAGCGATATTTGATTCTGCGCTTCCCACTCCCTGGAATACAAATCGATAGTAAATATTAAAAATTTAAATTATAAATCATAAATTGAAAATAGAAAATGGAAAGTAAGATAGTGCAAAAAAAAACCAAGAGGCAGGTCTGGATATTTGGAGGGTACGGCCCAGATCCGGGTCAGGATCCGTTCAGCAGTCTTATCACAGTTGGAAAGAAGCTGTTCCCAAATCTGGCCGTACGAGTCTTCAAGCTCCTGAATCTTCTCCCGGAGGGAAGAGGGACGAAAAGTGTGTTGGCTGGGTGGGTCGTGTCCTTGATTATCCTGGCAGCACTGCTCCGACAGCGTGCGGTGTAAAGTGAGGCCAAGGACGGAAGATTGGTTTGTGTGATGTGCTGCGCCGTGTTCACGATCTTCTGCAGCTTCTTCCGATCTTGGACAGGACAACTTCCATACCAGGTTGTGATGCACCCTAGAAGAATGCTTTCTACGGAGCATCTATAAAAATTAGTGAGGGTTTTAGGGGACAGGCCAAATTTCTTTAGCTTTCTCAGGAAGTAAAGGTGCTGGTGGGCCTTCTTGGCAGTGGACTCTGTTTGGTTGGACCAAGTCAGGTCATTTGTGATATTGACCCCGAGGAATTTAAAGCTTTGAAGCTATTGAAATAGACTGTATATTGCTTTACCATTTAGGTAGCAAAAGGAATTTGTATAATATACTAACGTAAAGTTGTAGACCATTCTACAGCAAACAGCAATAGAAATGTCTTACTGTAAGTGGCCACTGAGTGTATGCTTGTGGTCTTCTGCTGCTGTAGCCCATCTACGTCAAGGTTTGATGTGTTGTGCAATATGGCTGCTCTTCTGAACACCGCTGTTGTAATGCATGGTTACTTGAGTTACTGTCACCTTTCTGTCAGTTTGAACCACTCTGGCCAATCTCCTTGGACCTCTCTCATTAACAAGGCATTTTCACCCACAGACATGCAGTTCACTGGATTTTCACACCATTCTCTGTAAACTGTAGACAGTGTTGTGCAAGAAACTCCCAGAAGGTCGGCAATTTGTGAGATACTCAAACCATCCCATCTGGCACCAAAAATCACTCCACAATTAAAGTCACATAGATCATGTTTCTTTTCCATTCTGATGTTTGATCTGAACAACAACTGAACTGCTTGACCATGTCTGCATGCTTTTATGCATTGAGTTGCTGCCACGTGATAGGCTGATTAGATAATTGCATAAACAAGCAGGTGTACCTAATAAAGTGGCCACTGAGTGTACATCAGTATAGTTCCAAGGAGACCATCCATCTGTTGGGAAGAAAGGGACCAACCTGACAAAGATTTTAGGAAGAGAAATTTAACTTTGGTCAGCAATGCTAAATGTCTGCCAAAGTACTCACCTGCCTATGTACTGTTTCCTTTCAAGGGGGTCGAGGACCGGAGGGCAGACTCAGAGTACAAAGATATCTCTTCAGGACAGAACTGAGGAGAAATATCTTTACCCAGAGGGCGGTGAATCTGTGCGATTCATTGCCACAGAAGGCTGTGGAGGCCAAGTCGTTGGGTACTTTTGAAGCAGATGCTGTTAGGTTCTTGATTATTAAGGGCATCAAAGGTCACAGGGAGGAGGGTTCAGAGGGATAGTAAATGAACCATGATGGATTGATGGAGCAGACTCGATGGGCTGAATGGCCTTTTTCTAGTTCTATGTCTTATGGATTTATTCTGTCTGGCTGCATTAACCTCGAGTGCTCAGTTTCAGGAGTGCTCCCCCTGCAATGGTCAATGTGCCAGCACTTAAAGTCGATGACCTAAGAGGAACTTCTCCCTCTATTGAGTAATGTAATTTCACTCTAAAGTCTTTGTCAACAATGATCTTCATGAACTGGGACCTGAAATAAGTTTTGGAATGATTGACATTGAACTGGGTCGATTTCCCAAACATATTAATTCTGATTCCCATCCCGTTCCAACATGTCGTTCCATGGCCTCCTCTTGTGCCAAGATGAAGCCACCTTTAGGGTGGAGGAGCAACACCTTGTATTCCATCTGGGTACCCTCCAACCTGATGGCATGGATATGCATTTCTCCTTCTGGTAACAAATTTCACCCCCTTCCTTCCTCTGTTCCCACTTTGTCCTTTTACTTCTTCTCACCTGCCTCTTACTTCCTCCTAGATTCCCTCCTCCTTCCCTCTCTCCTATGGTCCACTCTTCTCTCTTATCAGGTTCTTTCTTCTCCAGCATTTGACCTTTCCCACCCACCTGGCTCCTCCTACCGGCTTCCAGATAACCGCCTTCCCATCCTCCTAGCTTTTTATTCTGTCATCTTCCCCCTTCCTCCTTAGTCCTGAAGAAGGATCTCGGCCCGAAACGTCAACTGTTCATTTTTTTCCATAGATGCTACCCGACCTGCTGAGTTCCTCCAGCGTTTTGTGTGAGTGGCTCTGGATTTACAGCATTTGCAGGGTTTCTTGTGTTTCTCAATTTACCAGTGTTTCTGCAACAGAAAAATACACTCAGCTTGTCTGCGCAGGGTTGGTGATAGCTGTGGTTGGCCACTTCTCCAGAGATGGGATTGTGGTGATAGTCAGGATGTTTTTGTTGGATGCTATTTTGAACAACAGGAACTTGGCATGGATATTACCCTCACTATATTTATTTGAATTATATCCAGCCGATAAACTGCAGGATATTAAGCTGTACTTTATAAATAGTAGTTAACAGTAATGTATCCCATCAGTGGGCTGGAATTATCCTTTTAATGTAATACTGTCAAAGCCTCTGTATTTCAAAGTTTAGTTTCAAAGTTAAGTTTATTGCCATATGCAGAACTAAATGTATGCACAGTGTAAAGGAAAACCTTTTGCAAAAACATCACAGGGACATAGCATCATACACTCAGTGTCCACTTTACTTAGCATCTCATTTACCTGATAAAGTGGCCACTGAGTGTATGTCCATGGTCTTCTGCTGTTGTAGCCCATCCACCTCAAAGTTCGACTTATTGCGTGTTCAGAGCTGCTCTTCCGCGTGCCACTGTTGTTACATGTGGTTATTTAAATTACTTTCACCTTCCTGTCAGCTTGAACCAGTCTGGCTATTTTCCTCTGACCTCTCTCACCCACAGAACTGCTATTCACTGGATGTTTTCTGTGTTTAGCACCATTCTCTGTAAACTCTAGAGCCTGTTGTGCGTGAAAATCCCAAGAGATCAGCTGTTTCTGAGATACACAAACCATCCCCTCTGGCACCAACAATCACTCCATGGTCAAAGTCACTGAGATCACATTTCTTCCCCAGTCTGATGTTTGGTCTGAACAACAACTGAACTATTTGACCACGCTTGCATGCTTTTATGCAATAAGTTGCTGCTGTATGATCAGCTGATTAGATACAGTAGATTTCGGTTAATAGGGCCATTGGTTAATTGGGGCAGCTGCTTATTTCAGACAACTCATAAAGAACAAAAAACAATCAAGGAAACTGCTGAGATTCCCTTCATTTCTTAGGGACACCATGCCATTTAATTGGAACAAGAGACTTGCTGAACAGTTTCTAACAAGTATCAGTTGTGTGTACTTGTGTGGCTGTTCAATACTACACAGTGATTACAGCAAACGGTTTTTAAATAGTGCCACTTGAATGTGCTTGTTTCAAAAAGCAGTGATTTTATCACTTATAGTTGCAAGAAATAAGCAGCAAGACAATTCTGAACCGTTTTGCTCACTGCAGTTTCAAACATTCGGGCTTGGAGATGTCAGAAACGGCCAGGAGTGAAAATGAAGTTATTTCACTACGTCAAAAAGTTAGGAATTAGGAAGAATTTGAAGGTTACAATGAAGCTGAAGATGTGAAAGGTGCAATCATTCGAAGGCATTGTATAAAGGCAGTCCACTATCAGCACTAGGTATTTGCACTGATTTTGTTCATTTACAGTCAATCGCTTCTGCCCCATCACCTAGGTCGTGCCGGTTGCTCGCTGCTGCCATCAGGAAGAAGGTACAGGAGCCTTAGGACTCACACCCCACCGGGTTCGGGAACAGTTATTACCATTCAACCATCAGGCTCTTGAACCAGAAAGGATACTTCACTCAACTTCACTCACCCTACCACTGAACTGTTCCCACAAACAATGAACTCATTTTCAGGGGTTCTTCATCTCATGTTCTTGCTATTTAGTGTTTATTTATTTATTTATTTATTTATTTATTTTTAATTATTTCATTTCTTTTTGTATTTGCACAATTTGTTGTTTTTTGCACACTGGTTGTCCGCCCTATTGGGTGCAGTCTTTCATTCATTCTATTATGGTTATTAGATTTATTGAGTATGCCCGCAAAAAAGTGAATCTCAGAGTTGTATATGGTGACATATATGTACTTTGATAATAAAGTTACTTTGAACTTTGAACTTTGAAAAGAGCACGGCAGTGTACACTGGATGAATTCCTTTGTCGATAACTAGTAGGAGCCAATATAGAGTTTTCTTGTATTGTATTAATATTGATAGTGTTCTAATTTGTTTGGTATTTCATTTAAATATACAATTTCTTACTTATTTTGTCAATTATATACCTTTTTAACTATTTTCAAGAAGCTTCAGCTAATTGGGGCAGCTGCTTAATTGAGCCAAAATGTACTTTAAAAAAAAATTAATTTACGGAATATGGGCATCGCCAGCTAAGCCAGCATTTGTTGTTTCCCTCGACAAGGTGGTGATGAGCTGCCTTCTTAAACCGCAGCAGTCCCTGAGGTGTAGGTACACCCACTGTTCTGTTAGGGAGGGAATTCCATGATTTTAGACCCAGTGACAATGAAGGAACGATGATATATTTCCAATTCAGAATGGTGAGTGACTTGGAGGGGGATTTCCAAGTAGTGGTGTTCCCAGGTATCTGCTGTTCTCATCCTGCTAGATGGTAGTGGTCGTGGGTCTGGAAGGTGCTGCCTTCGGAACTTTGGTGTGTTGTTGCAGTGTATCACATAGATAGTACACATTGCTGCTGCGACTGTTCGTCGACTGGAGCTGGTCCTGATGTATCCCAATTAACCAGAATCCACTGTATTTGCATTAACAAAGCAGGCATGCAGGTGAATAAACAGCATTCACAAGAAAAACAAAAACAAATTATATACTATGGTCCACTCTCCTCCCCTATCAGATTCCTACTTCTCCAGCCCTTGACCTTTTCCTACCCACCTGGCTTCACCCAACACCTTCCAGCTATCTTCCTTCCCCTTCCCTCACCTTTTTATTCTGGCTTCTTCCCCCTTCCTTCTAGTCCTGAAGAATGGTTCTGGCCCGAAACATCAACTATCTATTCATTTCCATAGACGCTACCTGACCTGCTGAGTTCCTCCAGCATTTTGTGCGTGCTCCTTTATATACAATGTTATAAAAAAGAACACATTTACAAGAATACAATTAGAACAAAAAACGTTTATTTTAGTGCACAGTGATCGAAGTGGTCATACTGTTGCTAAACAGTAGTAATAAGGATTGTGCTGATTGGTTCAAGAACCGAATAGTTGAAGGGAAGTGGCTGTTCTTGAACCTGATTGGCTAGGACTTCAGGTTTCTATACCTGCTGTCTGACAGTAGCTGGAAGAGGATGGCATGACCCGGATGGTGGGTATCTTTGATGATGGATGTTGCCTTCTAATGCAGCATCTCATGTACTGTATATGCTGCTGACGTTGTGCCCATGATATATTCTCAGGAAATTCTGATATCTCTGAACTCTCTCCTCTTAGGGCTAATGATGATCCTGAAAAAACCAACACAACTTACCTGGACGACTCTCAGCCAACACAAGGTAAGCTACTTATATTTCTGCTTTATGCTGAGAATTTATGTTTTGATATTTAGTTAGAAATTTCAAACTGTTGTTCAAACTTATTGTTAGAACACAGTGCCTTGTAAAAGTATTCAGCCCCCCAAACCTTTGTTCACAGAAATGAGTATTACAGCCAGGGATTTTCATCAAATTAACTGAAAATTTTTATTTGTGAATCACATCCTCCTCTTTTCACAGTAGAGCCCAAAACACAGGGGAAATTGTAAAGCATGAAAAACTAAAAATTTTAAAACTGAAATGTTAGCGGTTTAAAAGTATTCACCCCTGTTTGCTCAGTACTACATTGTACCATCTCTCACAGCTATTACAGCCAGTTGTCTTTTTGGATAAGTCTCTATTAGCTTTATACAACGTGATAGAGCAAGATTGGCTCATTCCTCCTTGCAAAATTGCTCAAGCTGTGCCAGGTATTTTGGGAAGTGATGATGGACAACAATCTTGAGGTCTTGCCAGAGGTGTTTGAATAGGTTAAGGTCACAACTCTGGGCCACTTATGGACATCAATTTTCTTCATTGAAAGCCACTCTGTGGTTACTCTAGCAGTATGCTTTGGGTTGTTGTCCTGCTGAAAGATGAACTTCCTCCCCAGTTTAAACTTTCCGGCAGAGGCTAGCAAGATCTCCTCCAGTGGGTTTCCTCTGGGTGTTCCAGTTTCCTCCCATAGTCTAGAGATGTACCGGTGAGTAGGTTAATTGGTATTTGTAAATTGTCCCACAATTGGGCCAGCATTAAAATGGGGATTGCTGGGTTCAAAGAGCTGCTAGTGCCATTTTATGCTTTATCTCAATAAATAAATAAAAGATCTCTCTGTATTTAGCAGCATTTGTCTTCGCAGCAAACCTGACCAGGTTTCCAGTCAATGCTGCTGAAAAGCATCCCCATAGCATGACGCTACCTCTACCATACTTTACAGTAGGATGGTATTACCGGGCTGATGTGCAGTATTAGATTTATGCCACACGTACTGCTTAGTGTTGAGGCCAGAAAGTTACAGTTTAGTCTCATGTGACCACAGGACTTTCTTCCACATCTTTACAGTATCTTCTGAGTGGCGCTTTGCAAAGTTTTTACAGGCAAGGGTATGCTTCTATTTTAGCCAGTCTTCCTTGCCACTCTTTCACAAATACCCTTTTTGTGCAAGGCCTTACAGATTGTTGAGCCAAGAATTTCATTTCCAATTGCAAGCACTGACTCCTGCAACCCACTCAGTGCATTGATGTCACAGCAGCCTCTCCTCAAAGTGCCATTCTTCTCCAGTAATTAAGTTTAGAGGGGTGGCCTGACCTAGGCAGCGTGGCTGTGGTTTCATATTTTTTCCACTTTTTCAGAATGGACTACACTGAGCTCCAAGGTATGTTCAGTACTTTTGAGATAATCTTGTACCCTACCCCAGACTTGTGCTTCACTATTGTCATTTTCCTGACTTGTCTTGAAAGCTCTTTCGTCTACATTTTGGTTTGGTCTGTTGAAAATCAGCCATACTGTTGGACCTTGCAGAGAGAGGATGTATATATTCTTATGAATTCATTGAAAACTGATGATCCTCCAATTTTCTACGTCAACAAATTGGGTGAGTTGGTAAGGTAATATATAGTATTGTACCTGAGGAAAGCTAGTGTAGTAATTACAAAGAAGATGAACACTTTTTCAGTCTCATAATTTTGGTTAATAATTTTTAGTAAATTGTTGACAGGTTTTGGAATTTTTTGATTTGTCATGGAATGTTTTATAGATTAGCTCAAAAATCCTACCTCTATATATTTTACATTCATAAAATGAGACAGTAAAGTGTGAAAATAGTTGTGGGGCCTGAATGCTTTTTCAAGGCACTGTATTTGGAGTAAAATAGCCTGTTTACTGTCAATTTGACATTATTGGTGATCATCTATAAACAACAGTTCTGTCCCACTTTCTGTTGGTTCCGTCTGCACATTCCTCTCAGTTACGTTAGGCTGCTCAGAAGGATTGATGGAGAGACCCAGGATTAGTTATTACAAGCCTAGTTGCAGAATTAGCTCTCTCCAAACATCAGACTTCCAGGGATAAGCAAAAGTTACTGTGAACTTGGAAGCAATATCCAAACTGAAGGACTCCCTATTAGTTGTCAGTTTTCAAGGTTGGAGTGGTTTTATTTGTAAAATCTATATACGATATGAAAGCAGATAGACTGATAGACTCTTAGCCAATGAAGCTACAGCGTCAACACTCCTAACATGAAACAGGTAGAATTAATGCTAATTACCAAACAGAGAATGAATGCTGATTTTGAAGCTGCAATGATATACACCAGGGAGAAATGCCACTGGGGTTAGTCTTGTGAGAGGGAACCACAGTGTAAGCTATTGGATCCGTGTGCTAGAGCAAGCTGAAATCAAGGTTTAAGAATGATATAATCTACGGCACAGCAGGAAGCTGAGAGATGAACTGTTTATGCTTCATGGGCTTTGAACATGGCTGACGGGCCAGAGGATTCTTGGAGCCCATGACCTGTGCAAACCTTTAGCTTGAAGGTCTGACAGCACTCATTTCTATTTGAAGATATCCTTCAGATGAGATGCACTTTGCAGTTCATGTAATACTTGCTTGAGAAGTAGCTGCATTTTGCTGATCTTGGTAACAATGGTGAAATAGACGGGAGCAAGGTTGAGTTTTGAATCCTAAAGCTCAGGGGCTTTGCATTTGAGGAGAGCTGAGATGTTATTTTGTTTCTAGTGAATTCTGACTAAATGCTTATTGGAAAAATGAAAATATCTCAAATGAAAATGTTGCTACAGGGAGCTGTGGAGGCCAAGTCATTGGTAGATTTAATGCAGAGGTTGATAGATTCTTGATTAGACAAGGCATGAAAGGTTATGGGGAGAAGGCAGGAGATGGAGGCTGAGAGGGAAATGGATTAACCATGATGGAATGGCAGAGCAGACTTGTTTGGCCAGATGGCCTAATTCTGTTCCTATATCTTCTGGTCTTAAAGGTGAATGTGCCTCAGTTTTATTCAGCTCCTTTTATGCTGATGTAAATTTCACCATCTCATTTGAGCAGTGGTTCTCAACTCTGTGTGACAGGAGAACACACATCATTGTACAATAGTCTCTGTTTTGTGATTTCATACATTATTATTGCACATTGGTAAATTATTGTGTATATTATTATTCTGTACTTTATTGTAATTATTATTGCTAAATATGTTTTTAAATATTGCTGCTGTAATGAAAGAATTTCCCACTCATGATCAATAAAGTACTTACTATTATTAAAAGATGTAAATTCTTTGAGATTCTTTTAAATTCTTTTAATGTAAATTCTAAAAGACTGGTACCAAATAAGACTATTCCTAGCATACGCATTTCCTAATTCAGCTTGCTTCACAAACTGAGTCTACAGGGTAATTTTAGTGAAACTCGCCGGATCAGAATCCGGTGCAGTTGCCCTTTTCCTTTTTGACTCTATTGCAGTGGTTTCCAACCTTTTTTATGCCATGAACCTCTACTATTAACCAAGGGGTCCGCGAAGCCCAGGTTGAAAACTTCTGCTCTAATGTGATGGTAAAATATCTAAACTTGGAAATTATTCAGAAGATGAGTAGCTCGGGAGGTTGATGGTTGGGTTGAGTTGTTCTCCAATCTTGGCAATCTATTTGCAAATGTTTTGACACCATGCGAGGAGACATTATCAGTGTGCTGTTCACTTGTGGTGTGTCCTCTGAATGCTTGGTCTTTATATACTTATCAATCAGTTGATTGGCCATCATTACAGAAACTCAATTGTGACATAGGGAGAGGGTCTCGTTGCTGATTGGTTGTGTGGTGAACGCTGTGTGTTGTCTGGAATTTTTCTTGCATTGGCTTATAAATGAATCAAAGTCTACATGTCTGTTTATAGAATTGTTTGTGGAAAACCATGCTTCTAGGAATTCTCTTGCATGCTGTATGTTTGCCTGCACCATGACTTTCACTGATGCCTGGTCAAATATGTACCCCTCTCAATCTTTATGGGTAGAGTCTCAGGAGAGCTGATCATGCCAAGTAGGTTTAGTATGGAAATCTGAACTAAAGTCCAATTTTAAAAGCTGTTTTAAGTTTCTGATTGGACAGAGAAATAATAACCACTGTCTAAATCATAGAACTGCACAGCAGACGAGAGCACTTGGCCATTTTGCCTATGCCAACATTTCATAGGAGTGAAGATACATCTCTACCAAAGGAGCTGTAAGATGCTCCTTCCCTCCATTGGTCTGCTGTTCACCCTTGGGCAAGCTATAGCACCTGTTTAGCCCCTATTCCAACCCTATTGAGGGTCACTTGAAACCATGGGAGCAGGTGGTGGATGGTTGTATGAGCAGCTGGTGCATATCACAAGTCCTGGTTATGTGTCCCTTGACACCAGGCAGACAATCTCTGAAAAGTATTGGTAATAGCCGGGGTCACCAGTCCTGTAAAGACACTGCCAAGAAGAAGGGAATGACAAACCACTCCTGTAGAAAAATTTGCCAAGAACAATCATAGTTATTGGCCATGATCACCCAAGTCATACAACATGGCACATAATGATGTCAAATGACACAGCATGTAATGATGATGTGATGATGCTGTGTTGAGGTAACCCAACAATACACACTGGTCTTTTTCCAGACAGAGAGAAAGGATATTTGGTCAAAGCACCATAAGATGTTCAAGGGACCAGACCTCTGGGCCAGGAAAGGAATAGAAGTATTACTGGGGGGAAGGGCAGTTAAGGATATTTGTTTTTGGCTGGAACGTTGAAAAACTCTGAACAAATTTGCAATAGTTTATTGGAAATTCTCTTTAAATTGCTGTTTACCAGCTAGTTTCTTCCTATTGAAAAGTTCATAACTGAAGTGAATGTTTAAGAGCAATTGTTAACTGTTGTACATAAATTGTCAAAGTCAAAGTAAATTTATTATCAAAGTGCATATACGTTGTCATATACTACACTGAGATTCATTTTCTTGCAGGCATTTACAGGAAAATTAAGAAATATAAATTTACTTTATGAAAAACCATACATAAACAAAGAGGAACAACCAATGTGTAAAAGAAGACAAATTCTGTAATAAGTAAATAATACTGAGAACATGAGTTGTAGAATCCTTGAAAGTGAGTCTGTAGGTTGTAGAACCAGTTCAGAGTTGTGGTGAGTGAAATTATCCATGCACGTTCAGAAGCCTGAAGGTTGAAGGGTAATCACTGTTTCTGATCCTGGTCATGTAGGACCTAAGGCTCCTGTACCTCCTGCCCAATGGTAGTAGCAAGAAGAGAGCATCGCCTGGATGGTGGTGGTCCGTTGATGGTGAATGCTGCTTTCTTGTGACAGCACTCTGTGTAATTGTGCTCAGTGTTGGGGAGGGCTTTGTCTGTGATGAACTTCCTGTCAGGGTCCCAGGGCAGATCTGCACACAGCCTAGTGCGTCGATTCCCCTGCAAACCAACACAAAGGGAGCATGCCACTAAAAGGATTGATGCAAAATTTTTAAACATCTTCACTTCAAGGTTGGGTTATTTAAAAAAAATTGCAACAACTCCCCTCTCTATTTTGGGTTTTGTCCAGGAGGAGTGTTATAGATAGGGAATTTAAAAATTGGAACTTGTATTGTTGGCTGCTCCACATCAAAAGAATGCTGTGGTTAAACAAATAAATGGTTGAACCCTTTTAGTCATTGCTCAGATCTTTCCATGATTGCAAAGGCTATGAACTGGCTGGAGTCGCAGTGTCACATAGCACAGAAACAGACCTTTTGGCCCAACTGGTCCATGCTGGCCAAGATTGTCATCTAAGCATTTGCCTGTGCTTGGCCCATATCCCTCTCAAGCCCAGGGGTTCCCAACCTGGAGTCCTCGGATCCCTTGCTTAATGGTGTTGGTCCATGGCATTAAAAAGGTTGGGAACCCCTGCTCTAAGCCTTTCCTATCCATGTATACCAATCCACGTACCTCCTTAATAATGTTAATCTACCTGCCTCAACAAATTCCTCTGGGAGTTCATTCCATATACCGACCATCCTTTGGGTGAAAAGTTGCCCCTTGCGTCCCTATTAAATCTTTTCTCTCTCACCTTAACTTGTGCCCTCTATTTTTTGATTTCCCTAACCCTGGGAAAGATGCTGTGCATATTCTATGCCACTTGTGATTTTATACACCTCCATAAGATCACCCCTCATTCTCCTACACTCCAATGAGAAAAGCCCCAGCCTGCTCAACTTGTCTCATAACTCCAGCACTCAAGTTATGGCAACATCCTTGTAAATATCCTGTGCACTCTTTCCTGATTAAAGGCACTTTTCCTACAGCAGGGTGACCAAAACTGAACACTGGTTGCTTTAGGAAACATAAGGGATGAATGGGGAATGAAAATGTAGTCAAAAAGCAACCAACAAAGTGTTGCAGTCTCCTGACATTTTATTGGTAGTTAGGATAGCCACCTTTCTGATTCAGGAGATACAGGCGATTGGGCTAGATCAGGCATTTTATTTATGATCAAGACTGTCATTTAACCCATAAGTGACTTTGAGAAGGTGATGGTGAAGTCTTGCAAGTTGAATGGTGAAAATATTCTTACAGCTGTATTCAATGAGTTCTAGAACTTTGAACTACTGACAATACATTTACAAGCCAATCCTGTTAATCTTGAATGCAAGTCATTAGCTTGACAATATGCAGAGCAAAATGAAACTAAACATATAACAGGAGTGATAAACAATCTGCTGGAGGAACTCAATGGGTCAGGCAGCATCTGATGGGAGGACGGTAACTGTTGAGGTTTTTGTGTTGAAGTCCTGCAGTTCTGGATTCTTCCAGTAAAGTGTTTGTTGCTCCAAATTCCAGTAACTGCAGTCTCTTGTGATTTCATAGAACAGGAGGAAGTGAAGTGTGTGCATTATATGCAACACACATCAAAGTTGCTGGTAAATGCAGCAGGCCAGGCAGCATCTGTAGGAAGAGGTGCAGTCGACGTTTCAGGCCGAGACCCTTCGTCAGGACTAACTGAAGGAAGAGTGAGTAAGGGATTTGAAAGTTGGAGGGGGAGGGGGAGGGGGAGATCCAAAATGATAGGAGAAGACAGGAGGGGGAGGGATGGAGCCAAGAGCTGGACAGGTGATTGGCAAAAGGGAATACGAGAGGATCATGGGACAGGAGGTTCGGGAAGAAAGACAAGGGGGGAGGGGAACCCAGAAGATGGGCAAGAGGTATATTCAGAGGGACAGAGGGAGAAAAAGGAGAGTGAGAGAAAGAATGTGTGCATAAAAATAAGTAACAGATGGGGTACGAGGGGGAGGTGGGGCCTTAGCGGAAGTTAGAGAAGTCGATGTTCATGCCATCAGGTTGGAGGCTACCCAGACGGAATATAAGGTGTTGTTCCTTCAACCTGAGTGTGGCTTCATCTTTATAGTAGAGGAGGCCGTGGATAGACATGTCAGAATGGGAATGGGATGTGGAATTAAAATGTGTGGCCACTGGGAGATCCTGCTTTCTCTGGCGGACAAAGCGTAGGTGTTCAGCAAAGCAGTCTCCTAGTCTGCGTCGGGTCTCGCCAATATATAAAAGGCCACATCGGGAGCACCGGACGCAGTATATCACCCCAGTCGACTCACAGGTGAAGTGTTGTCTCACCTGGAAGGACTGTTTGGGGCCCTGAATGGTGGTAAGGGAGGAAGTGTAAGGGCATGTGTAGCACTTGTTCCGCTTACACGGATAAGTGCCAGGAGGGAGATCAGTGGGGAGGGATGGGAGGGACGAATGGACAAGGGAGTTGCGTAGGGAGCGATCCCTGCGGAATGCAGGGGGGGGGGAGGGAAAGATGTGCTTAGTGGTGGGATCCCGTTGGAGGTGGCGGAAGTTACGGAGAATAATATGATGGACCCGGAGGCTAGTGGGGTGGTAGGTGAGGACCAGGGGAACCCTATTCCTAGTGTGGTGGCGGGAGGATGGAGTGAGAGCAGATGTATGTGAAATGGGGGAGATGCGTTTAAGAGCAGAGTTGATAGTGGAGGAAGGGAAGCCCCTTTCTTCAAAAAAGGAAGACATCTCCCTCGTCCTAGAATGAAAAGCCTCATCCTGAGAGCAGATGCGGCGGAGACGGAGGAATTGCGAGAAGGGGATGGCGTTTTTGCAAGAGACAGAGTGAGAAGAGGAATAGTCCAGATAGCTGTGAGAGTCAGTAGACTTATAGTAGACATCAGTGGATAAGCTGTCTCCAGAGACAGAGACAGAAAGATCTAGAAAGGGGAGGGAGGTGTCGGAAATGGACCAGGTAAACTTGAGGGCAGGGTGAAAGTTGGAGGCAAAGTTAATAAAGTCAACGAGTTCTGCATGCGTGCAGGAAGCAGCGCCAATGCAGTCGTCGATGTAGCGAAGGAAAAGTGGGGGACAGATACCAGAATAGGCACGGAACATAGATTGTTCAACAAACACAACAAAAAGGCAGGCATAGCTAGGACCCATATGGGTGCCCATAGCCACACCTTTAGTTTGGAGGAAGTGGGAGGAGCCAAAGGAGAAATTATTAAGAGTAAGGAGTAATTCCACTGGGTAGCCTCCAACCTGATGGCATGAACATCGACTTCTCTAACTTCCGCTAAGGCCCCACCTCCCCCTCGTACCCCACCTGTTACTTATTTTTATGCACACATTCTTTCTCTCACTCTCCTTTTTCTCCCTCTGTCCCTCTGAATATACCTCTTGCCCATCCTCTGGGTTCCCCCCCCCTTGTCTTTCTCCCCGGACCTCCTGTCCCATGATCCTCTCGTATCCCCTTTTGCCTATCACCTGTCCAGCTCTTGGCTCTATCCCTCCCCCTCCTGTCTTCTCCTATCATTTTGGATCTCCCCCTCCCCCTCCCCCTCCAACTTTCAAATCCCTTACTCACTCTTCCTTCAGTTAGTCCTGACGAAGGGTCTCGGCCTGAAACGTCGACTGCACCTCTTCCTACAGATGCTGCCTGGCCTGCTGCGTTCACCAGCAACTTTGATGTGTGTTGCTTGTATTTCCAGCATCTGCAGAATTCCTGTTGTGTGCATTATATAATATTTTGAAAGATATGGCCTTCATGTCATCTTGTTTTGACAGCGTTGCGTGTCATTGGTCAAAGGATATCATTTCAAAAGTATTAACAGTTGATCTGCAAAGTTATTGAATAATTGCCTAATAGTGATTACTGGAAACCAAATTCCAGTTGTTGTCCAATATTAAAAAGACAAATGTTATAAATCATGACCACAAAATTCAGACAATCACAAACAAACTTATCTACTGAATGCTATTAATATGTGCAGATGTTTTGTCAAGTTATTTACAAATTATTATTGAATATGCACTCAGTGGCCATTTTATTAGGTACACCTATAGACTTGCTCGTTAATGCAAATATATAATCAACCAATAATGAGGCAGCAACTCAATGCATAAAAGCATGCAAACCAAACATCAGAATGGGGAAGAAATGTTATCTGAGTGATTTTGACTGTGGAATGATTGTTGGTGCCAGATGGGGTGGTTTGCATATCTCAGAAACCGCTGATCTCCTGGGATTTTCACACACAACAGTCTGTAGAGTTTACAGAGAATAGCATGCAAAACAAAAATACATTCAGCGAGTAGTTCTGTGGGTGAAAATTATCTTGTCAATGAGAGAGGTGAGAGGAGAGTGACCAGACTGGTTCAAACTGACAAGAAGGTGACAGCAACTCAAATAACCGTGTGTACAACAGTGGGGTGCAGAAGAGCCTTGGGGCGGATGGGCTACAGTAGCAGAAAATCATGAATGTACAATCAGTAGCCACTTTAATAGATACAGGAGGTATCTTTTTTATCCAGACGGTGGTGAATCTGTGGAAGTCGTTGCCACAGGCAGCCATGGATGCAAGGTCATTGGGTGTATTTAGACGGAAGTTGATAAGTTCTTGATTAGTCAGGGCACGAAATGGTACATGGAGAAGGCAGGAGAATTGGGTCAATAGGAAAATTGATCAGCCATAATAAAATGGCAGAGCAGATTTGATGGTCTGAATAGCCTAATTCTGCTCCCATCTCTTATGGTCTTATAATCTAGTTTTGGCAGTGTTGGTGTCATTAGCCAGAGGATGTCATTTCAAAGTATTAACCACTGATATGCATGGTTATTGAATAATCGTCTAATATTGAGTACTAAAATCAAAATCCCAGTTGTTGTCTCATGGAAAAAGACAACTATTTCATAAAACAGTTTTAGAAAAACACTGATCCATGTAAGCAACTATATAATGCAAAGAAAAATGCAATTAAATATTGACTCTGCTACCAGAGGATCAAAGAGTCCGTCAGTTGCTATTTTTAGGGCAACTAGATGTAGAGTCATATGGCATGGAAACAAACCTTCCAGCCCAACTCATCCAATCTGACTCTGTTGCCCAATCAGCTGGTCTCGTCTGCCCGCATTTGGCCCATAGCCCTCGAAAACTCTCCTATCCATGTACTTATTTTGATGGCTTCTAAATGTAGCAATTGTTGCCCACCTCAACCTTTGCTTCTGCCAGCTCCTTCCAAATATGCACCAACCAATGTGTGAAGAAGCTACCCAAGATGTCCATCTTAAATCTCTTGCTACTGATTTTAGAACTGCGCCCTATCGGTTTTAATACCGCTCCCTGGGAGAAAAGATTTCATCCTGCCGATACCTGTACACTTGCTCATTAATGGAAATATTTCATCAGCCAATCATGTGGCAGCAACATAATGCATAAAAGCATACAGACATGGACAAGAGGCTCAGTTGTTGTTCAGGCCAAACATCAGAAAGGGGAAGAAATATAATCTCTGTGACTTTGGCCATGGAATGATTGTTGGTTCCAGACTGTGTGGTTTGGGTATCTCAGAAATTGCTGATCTCCTGGAATTTTCATGCACAGCAGTCTCTAGAGTTTACAGAGAATGTTGCGATTTAAAAAAGTCCAGTGAGCAGAAGTTGCATGAGTGAAAGCATCTTGTTAATGAGAGAGGTCAGAGGAGAATGGCCAGACTATTTCAAGCTTACAGGAAGGTGACGTTAACTCAAATAACCACATGTTACAACAGCAGTGTGCAGAAGATCATCTCTGAATGCACAATACATTGAACCTTGAAGTGGATAGTCTACAACAGCAGAAGACCATGGACATACACTCAATGGCCCTCGTGAACTTATACACCTCCGTCAGGTCACCCCTCACTCTCTTATATTCCAGGGAATAAAGTCTATTCTGCTCAATCTTCCTTTGTATCTCAGGCCCCCAAGTCCATGGAACATCCTGGTAAGAATTGTCTACAAATATGCTGGATTTTCTAATTATTCTCTTGTTCTGCAATTAGATGTAAAGGTTCTGCAGGTGTAGATTTCTCTCCACTTCCTTCCTGAGTGTTTTCTGCCTTGTCCATTGGTATCAGCAGCTGCCACCATCATGTTCACATCTTAGATCCACCCGTATACTTTCTGGTCAGATTCAAGGGTCAGAAGTCCAAATTATGATTCCCATTAGATACTGAGTTTGACGGTTTCAGCTCTTGCCAGCGGCTAGGGCAGAGATCTTCCAAACCTCTCAGTCTCATAGATCCATTCACTAACTGAGCTGCATTTTATCCAATCATTTCACTGGAAGACAAGCAAAGTGCACAGACGTAGCCAAACATGTTTGGGAATGATTGGTTTTATTTGTAACGTATACATCAAAACATACAGTGCAATGCACCGTTTGCATCAAATCAAATCAGTGAGGATTATGATGGGCAGCCCACAAAAGTTGCCATGCTTCTGGTGCCAACAGAACATGCATGCAACTCACTAACCCTAACTCCTACATCTTTGGAATGTGGGAGGAAACTGGAGCACCCAGAGGAAACCCACACAGTCATGGGGAGAATGTACAATCTTCTTAGATACAGTGGGGGAAATTGAACAATTGAACCCCAGTTTTACAGCTGCCATTGTAAAATGATGCACCGTTATGCTACCCTGCCACTTGGAACTAAATAACAAGACAATGTTCGCTCAAAGGATTCAAAATCCGCACCAAAAAAAATACATATCTTGGGTGTTTTATTGATTCGCTTAAATTGGACTTTAATTACTAGACTGGACAGTTTGTCAGGTATTGGTACAGTACCTCTGTCAGGTTTGATACTGATGGTAATAAGAAATGGATTGAAATCACCTTGGTGTATTTTTGTGGCTCTTGTTCCTCTGGACTGGACTTCCTGTTGGGTACAAGGATGAAGAAAAAACACATGTTGACATCCCTTGCCAAACCTGCAGACCTTTTAGGCTGTCTCTAGTTAGACTTGTGTTGGGCCCGTGGCCAAGTGGTTAAGTCTAGTGATCTGAAGGTCACTAGTTCGAGCCTCAGATGTGGCAGCGTGTTTGTGTTACTGAGCAAGGCACTTAATCACACATTGCTCTAGTGTCTGTGCGAGGAATGGCACCCCACACAGACTTCCAATCTGCGCCTTGTAAGGCATGAAAATGCCCAACGTAGGCCTCTCATGGTCTGAGTCGACGTTCCCTCCCTACTTAGACTTGGAGGAGCGGGAATTTCTGAACCTTTAGGTTGCACAGAACCATTTTACAATGCTGAAGAGGTGTTTCCAGCCTTCCATCTCTTTTTCCTGCTACCTTGGACAGCATAGGATTGACAGGGTTCCAAGTAAATTGGGAATGCTTGCTCTTGTTAGTCAAGGCATTGAGTTCAAAAGTCAAGACGTTATGTTGCAACTTTATAAAACTCTGGTTAGGCCACATCGAGAGTATTGCATATAGTTCTGGTCACCCCACTGTAGGAAGGATGTTGAGGCTTTGCAGAAGAGGTTGACCAGGTTGCTGCCTGGTTTAGAGGTCATGTGCTATCATGGGAGACTGGACAAACTTGGGTTGTTTTCTTTGGAGGGGCGGAGGCCGAGGGGAGATCTGATAGAGGTTTATAAGAAAATGAGAGGTTTAGATAGAGTAGACAGGGAGAATCTGTTTCCCAGGGTTGAAATGTCTAATACCAGAGGGCATGCATTGAAGGTGAGAGGGGGTAGGTTCAAAGGGGATGTGAGGGGTAAGTTTTTTACTCAGAGTGTGGTGGATGCCGGGAATATGCCTCCTGGTATGCTGATAGAGGCTGACACATTAGAGGTTTCTAAGAAACGTTTAGATATGCACATGAATATGAGGAAGATGGACATTGTGTAGATAGGAGGGATTAGTTTTGGGGGTTATTTTGACTAACTTTTTAGCTGTTTTGGCACAACATTGTAGGCCGAAGTGCCTGTTCCTCTGCTGTACTGGTCTGTGGTCTATATTCTAAATTGGATGGGCATCTTGGTTAGTATGGACCAGTTAGACTGAAGTGCCTTTTTAAATAGAGATGAAGATTAGCATTATTTGTCATATGTGCAGGTACATAGAAACTTACAGAGATACGTGCGTCGTTTTGTGTCAATGACCAACACGGTCCAAGGGTATGTTGTGGGCAGCCTACAAGTATCACCATGCATGTGGCACCAACATAGTAAGCTTACAGTTTACTAACCCTGTCAGTAACCTGACCGTCTTTGGAAAGTGGGAAGAAACCGGAACATCTGGAAGAAAGAAGGAAACACAGACAGTCACACCTTCAAACAGCAATGGGAATTGGATCTCGATTGCTGATCACTGGTCCTTCAAAACATTCCCTAATCACTGTACTACTGTGCAACCTTTCTTCACGTGTATAACTCCAAAACTCTGATAGGTAATTATCTCTCACTTCCACTTCTCAGACATTGTCCCCATTATCTCAATCTTGGGTCCCAAAACGTGTCTAATAAATTTCTTCATAGTGAGTGTGATGTTTCACCAAGACCAATTCTTGCTGTGGGGACTCTGGGCTATTTAAATGGCCCAAAACAGGAGATCATAGAACCGCTGAGTGGTAGGAAGGGAAGAGCGTGGGAAGGAGGAAAGTTTGACCTTACACTGAAAATGTCTGCAATCTTTCGGATAATTGTAAACCAGTGGGCCTAGGGCCAAGAACGAAACTGTTCCTAATTTGGCTTCATTTGACATTGCATCAGCGATCTATCTCAGATGTTGTGTGGAAATTGGAAAAGTATTATATCAGTACAGCAATTCATATATATATATCCTCCTCTCCCCCTCTTCCCCTCCCTCCCTCTCACCTCTTCCTTCTCCCCCTTCCCCTTCCCCCTCCCCTTTCCCTCTTCCCCTCTCCTCTCCTCCTCTCCTCCATCCTCCTCTCCTCCTCTCCCCCTCTCCCCATAAGACCATAAAACATAAGAGCAGAATTAGGCCATTTAGCCTAATCCCTGTTCTAAAGGCATGTCCTCGTATTCTGAGGCTGTGCCCTGTGGTCCTAGACTCTCCCACTACAGGAAACATCCTGTCCACATCCACTCTATTGAGGCCTTTCAGTATTTGATGGGTTTCAATGAGATCCCCTCTCATTCTTCTAAATTCCAGGCTGAGAGCCATGAAACATTTCTCTTATGTTAACCCTTTCATTCCTGGCATAATTTATCATGAACCTCCTCTGGGCCCTCTCCATTCAATTGCTCATGTGAAATTCCTTCATTTTAAAGCCAGAGGCGGAGACATGGGGTGAGTTTAAATTCAGATAAAACTGTAAAATCGGTGATATCAAATCTGCCTGAAATTATTCATCACACTCAGCCTTGCCTTCCATTGATTTCAAGCTGTGACCACTGTAGGTGAAGAATTGTCTTTGTTTCTGCTTAGAAATCCAGTCACTGTTTCCTTCAGCATTAAGCATATTACACCTCTACTGTCTTAGGAGTTTGCATAGATACAGCAAGTTATCTAAAATCTTGATAAACATCTATAGGTGCACAGTGAAGAGTATTCTGACTGGTTGCCACACAGCCTGGTATGGAAACATCAATGCCAATCTAAAAGCCTACAATAAGTGATGGTCACAGCCCAGTCTGTCACAGGCAAAGCTCTCCCCAGCATTGATTCAAGAAGGAGTACTGATACAAGAAAGCAGCATTGATCATTAAGGACTCCCACCATGCAGATCATGTTCTCTTCTCATTTCGAAGGAGATACATGAGCCTTAGGTCCCACATTACCAGGCTTAGAAACCATTATTACCCCTCAACCATTAGGGCTTCTGACCCAGTGTGGGTTACTTCACTCACTTCAACTCTGAATGGATCCTACAATCTATGGACTCATTTTCAAGGAATGTACAACCCACAGTCTCAGTATTTGCTTATTTATTTATAATTAGGTTTTTTTTAATGCACAGTTTGTGTTCATTTTTACATTGATCGTCAGTTTTTGCTTGTGTGTAGTTTTTCATTGATTCCATTGTATTTCTTTATTCTACTGTGAAAAATAAATCTCAAGATAGTAAATGGTGATAAATACGTACTTTGATAATAAATTTACTTGGAACTTTGAGCTTTATTTCTTCTGCCAAAGTGAATGACCATACAATTCCCTATGCTGTATTCTACTGAGGAAGGTCGGCCGTGATCTTCTTGAAATGTTGGATTGGCTCAACTTGAATGGATGGATTGATGGTGATGAAATTTCATCACAGTAATGAAATGCTTTGAGTGGTTGGTCATGGCTAGAGTGAAGTCCTGACTCAGCAAGGACTTGGACCCACTGCGGTTTGCTTATTACCACAATAGGTCTGTGGCAGATACAATCTGAATGGCTTTTCACACAGCCTTAGAACACCTGGCCAATACAAATACCTATGTCAGAACGCTGTTCATTGACTGTAGCTCAGCATCATCATTCCCACAGTCCTGGGCCTCTGTACCTCCTTCTGCAATTGGATCCTTGACTTCCTAACTGGAAGAGCACAATCTGTGTGGATTGGTGATAACATATCCTCCTCGCTGACAATCAACACAGGCGCAGGGGTTTGTGTTTAGCCCATTGCTCTACTCTCTGTATACCAACTACTGTGTGGCTAGGTATAGCTCCAAAGCCATCTATAAATTTGCTGATGATACAACCAGTGGTGGTAGAATCTCAGATGGAGATGAGAGGATACACAGGAGTGAGATATACCAGCCAGTTGAGTGTCGTTACAGCAGCAACCTCACACTCAATGTCAGCAAAACCAAAGGGCTGATTGTGGACTTCAGGAAGGGTAGAACAAGGGAACACAACTCGTCCTCATAGAGGGATCAGAAGTGGAAAGAGTGAGCAATTTCATGTTCCTGGGTGTCAAGATCTCTGAGGATCTAACCTGGTCCCAACATATTGAAGCAGCTATAAAGAAGGCAAGACAGCGGCCATATTTCATTAGGAGTTTGAAAAGATTTGGTTTGTCAACTAAAACACTCAAAAACTTCTATAGATGTACCTAGGAGAACATTCTGACAGGCTGCATCACTGTCTGGTATGGAGGGAACACACATCAAAGCTGCTGGTGAACGCAGCAGGCCAGGCAGCATCTGTAGGAAGAGGTGCAGTCGACGTTTCAGGCTGAGACCCTTCCTCATGAAGGGTCTCGGCCTGAAACGTCGACTACCCCTCTTCCTACAAATGCTGCCTGGCCTGTTGCGTTCACCAGCAACTTTGATGTGTGTTGCTTGAATTTCCAGCATCTGCAGAACTCCTGTTGTCTGGTATGGAGGGGTTGGTATTGCACAGGACCAAAGGAAGCTACAGAAAGTTGTAAAATTAGTCAGCTCCATCATGGGCACTAGCCTCCGTATTATCCAAGGCATCTTCAAGGAGTGGTGTCTCAGAAAGGCAGCATCCACAAGGTACAGAAGTCTGAAGGCACACATTCAGCGATTCAGGAACAGCTTCTTCCCCTCTGCCACCCGATTCCTAAATGGACATTGAACCCATGAACACGACCTCACTTTTTAAAAAATATATATCATTTCTGATTTTGCACTGTTTTTAATCAATTCAACATACATATATATACTTACTGTAATTTATTTACTTATTTGCTTTTCCTTTCTATATTTTCATGTACTGCATTGAACTGCTGCTGCTAAGTTAAGAAATTTCATGATACATGCCAGTGATAATAAACCTGATTCTGATTCAATGACCGACTCCTACTCCTGGGTCTTAGATTCTTCAATGAGAGAAGCAACACTCAAGTTTTGGTCTCCAAATTTGAGGAAGGACATTCTTGCAATTGAGGGAGTGCAGCGTAGGTTCACGAGGTTAATTCCCGGGATGGCGGGACTGTCATATGTTGAAAGATTGGAGCGACTGGGCTTGTATACACTGGAATTTAGAAGGATGAGAGGGGATCGGATTGAAACATATAAGATTATTAAGGGAGGCAGGAAGCATGTACCTGCTGAGGCAGGAAGCATGTTCCCGCTGATGGGTGAGTCCAGAACCAGAGGCCGCAGTTTAAGAATAAGGGGTAGGCCATTTAGAACGGAGTTGAGGAAAAACTTTTTCACCCAGAGAGTGGTGGATATATGGAATGCTCTGCCCCAGAAGGCTGTAGAGGCCAAGTCTCTGGATGCTTTCAAGAAAGAGATGGATAGAGCTCTTAAAGATAGCGGAATCAAAGGTTATGTGGATAAGGCAGGAACTGGATACTGATTGTGGATGATCAGCCATGATCACAGTGAATGGCGGTGCTGTCTTGAAGGGCCAAATGGCCTACTCCTGCACCTATTGTCTATTGTCTATTGAGATTGTACGTTCTACAGTGATCCTGTGAGTTTCACCCCATGTTCCAATGATGTACGGTTAAGATTAGTGAGTTATGGATATGGTATGGTGGCAAGACTTTTGGACTGCCCCCAGCACAATCCTCGCTGATTTGATTTGATGCAAACAATGCCTTTCACTGTATGTTTCAATGTACATGTGACAAATAAAGCTGATCTTTGCTCTTTGGAATGATTTAGTTAAATTTACCATTTGCTATTCTGGGTATCACTGATCTTCCCGCTGTCCTGCTGTTTAAGCTGTTCAAATGAACTGAAAAGTTATTTGATCGAAATTCAGCCACAAGCTGTGCTTTTTTTTTATTCTTTGAAGACGAATGAATGCATATATGCAAATTATTGCTACTGATCTGGAGCACCTGTAAATGGACATGACACCAACAGACTGAGTCAGTTCAGATCTTGTGAAATTGTTTTTAAATAAGAGGGCAATACAAAGTTGCCATGGCAACCTGCATACATTTTACACTGATCAGGATATATCAACGGTTGTCAGGTTCCAATGAACACTATTTTTGAGTGGAATAATTTCTGTCAAATACATTACTGTGCAGGCATATAGTCAGGGTTTCTGAGACTTTTGCACACTACTGTATTTGTCCACGCTGTGTCTCAATAAATAAATAAATCAGGGAAGAGTGACACAACATGCACACCGGGACCACCAGACTTACAGGCAGTTACTTCCCCCAAGCCTCCAGACTGATCAACAACCTACACCCGTTACCACCCCCCTGCACCACTACGTACACATCACCCAACGTCACCTTATGCACTTACAATTAGTCTATGTGTACAACAGTTACTTGTACATTGTGTTTTATAGGATTGCTGTTATATTTATTATGTTTATTTATTGTGTTCTTTATGCTTATTGTGGTTTTTTTCTATGCCACAACAGTTCTGGAGTAACAATCATTTTGTTCTCCTTAACACTCGGGTGTTGTTCACAGGTACAGTAAACAATCTTGAATCTTGAATCTTGAAAGAGGGGCATTAGTTAACGTGAATGGCCACTGTCTTTTTCCCAGGGTTGGGGTGTCAAAGGTACAGGGCATAGCTTTAAAGTGAGAGGGGCCAATTTAAAAACAGACCTAAGGGGCAACTTCTTTGCACAGAAAGTGGTGCGTATAAGGAACAGTCTGCCAGAGGAAATGGCAGAGTAATGGAAAGAGATTTGGACAAGTTAATGGATAGGAAAGCTTTAATGGGACATTTGCTGGGTCAAACACAGGCAATTGGGTCTAGCTCAATTAGGCAAGTTAGTCAACGTGAACAAGTGGGTCCAAAGGCTCATTTTCCTCGCTGTATAACTCTGGCTGTGACTCTATGACTCGGTGGCTCAGAAAGACAGCAGCCAATTGAGCTCAACAACACCCGCAAATAGAAAGGAAATTCATCATTTAGATGAACTCTTTGTGCTTTACGCAGCCAGTAAAAATATACAACAGAATGTCCATGCCTGCCAAGTGAGAAGAATCATACTTGGCTATTTCATTTTTATGTAGCACAGGATGAAGAGGGGGAGAAAAGAAACAGACATTTAAGAGTTAGGTATTAATTTGACCTGACTCATGGGACAACTGCTTCTTTGGCTGTCAGTTGTTTGAGCTCCAGGTAGATGTAAGCTTGGAGATTCTCAATCAATTATACAGCTTGGAGTGGGCCCTTCCAGCCCCTCAAGCCTTGCCACACAGCAGCCCATCTAATCATGGGACAATTTACCGGAGCACCCAGAGGAAACACATGCAAACATGCAAATGCAGACTCCTTACAGGCAGTGGCGGGAATTGAACCTGGGGCACCTGTACTGCAATGCGTTGTTCTAACCACTACGCTACCATGCCAACCCAATTCTGAATGAACTGGAGCTTAGAGTAAGGAACAGTGTAAAACATAGCACTTGTTAGCATAAATCTAGCAATCCTGTTGTGACTATCACAGGATTGACTGTGTGAATGATGGATGTGTTACACTGGTGTAACAGGGAATTTTGTTTGGCAGTACTTTGTCAGAGCTTTATAAAGGCACCGCACCCTTGAGCACATCTACAAGGAGCGCTGCCACAGGAAAGCAGCATCCATCATCAAGGACCCCCCACCATTCAGTCCAGGCTCTCTTCTTACTGCTGCCATCAGGAAAGAAGGTACAGGAGCCTTAGGTCCCACACCACCAGGTTCAGGAACAGTTATTACCCTTCAACTGTCAGGCTCCTGAACCAGTGTAGATAACGTCTGATGATGCACCATCAGTAACTCTAAAAGACTGGAAGTAGAGTAAATACTGAAAGGCTTTTATTAGCAGTAAAATGTGACCTCCACCATGCTGAGTATCTGCCCCTGGACTGAGGGAGGAGCAATGGCACAATCGCCTTTATTCAGGGGTCTGTGGGAGGAGCCACAGGAGCAGTCAGCAGAGGGGCATGTCCAGACAGGTAACCCAGTTACAACATATATATATATGGTTTACCACAACGTCACTAACCTCAATACTGAACTGATCACTCAGCATAACCTGTGGACTCTCTTGCAAGGACTCTACAACTCATGTTCTCGATATTATTTATTTATGTATTTATTTTTGTATTTGCAGTTTGTCTTTTGTGCACTGGCTGCTTGTCAGTGTGTGTAGTTTTTTCATTGGATCTATTGTATTTCTTTGTTCTATTATGAATGCCCACAAGAAAATGAGTCACAGGGTTGTATATGGTGACATATACATAATTTGATAATAAATTTATTTTGAAATTTGAACTTGACCTTTGAAGGCAGTATTTCTCTGGATGTTATTTGCTGTATCTGACTTTGACATTAGGGGGATAAAGTTGAGGCCCTTTCTTTCCCAACACTATAACCACTACACACAGATTTCCAATGAAAAATGAAGACAGTCCTTCAATATATTGCATTTCTGCAGGCTTTTCTTGAAAGTGGTGGAAAAGACTCGATGGGCTGAATGGCCTAATTCTGCTCCTATGTCTTATAGTCCAGGTGTCACATTGAACTATAGATCAGATGGAAAGTATTGGAGGTACAAAACCATGGAGCTGTAGTGAGTTAATGGAAAGTCATCGTGATGTGGGTGGGGGAAATCAGAGCTATATTAAAATGTGAGGCAAAGATGGAAATTCATCCCACTCAGTGGGAATAACTAGTCATAGTAATGGAAGTTTGATTGAGGAAGGACATACTGGTTTTGAAGGCAGTGCAAAAGTGGTTCATAAGGATGATTCTGAAGATGAGGGGCACAGGAAGAGCTTCTTCCCTGAGGCTGTGACCCTGCTGAACCTCACATCACAGCGCTAAGCAGTATTGCACCCGTATTGTTCTTTCTCAGTACTTTTATATTTGCGTGCCGTAGCACTTACTTTTTATTCACAGTTATTTTGTAAATAACACTATTCTTTGCACTTCTGGTCAGATGCTAACTGCATTTCATTGGCTTTGTATCTGTAGTCGGCACAATGACCATAAAGTTGAATCTAATCTAATCTAACCTGTGAGAAGAGAGTGAGTCACTTGGGATTACACTCGCTGGAATTCAGAAGAATAAGAGGGGTTCTTATTGAAATAGGACCGAGGTTAGGAAAAACTTCTTCACACAGAGAGTGGTGAGTCTGTGGAATTCTCTGCCACAGCAAACTGTTGAGGCCAGTTCATTAGCTATGTTTAAAAGGAAGTTAGATATGGCCCTTGTGGCTACAGGGGTCAGGGGGTATGGAGGGAAGGCTGGGTTCTGAGTTGGATGATCAGCCATGATCATAATAAATGGCGGTGCAGGCTCGAAGGGCCGAATGGCCTACTCCTGCACCTATTTTCTATGTTTCTATGTTTCTATACAAAATAATGAAAGGGATAGATAACACAGAGGCAAGAAAGTTGTTTCCGCTGGTAAGCAGGGCTAGAACCATCGGACATAACTTCAAGATTTGGGGGAATAGATTCAGGAGGGAGATGAGGAGTGACTCCTTTTGCCGGAGAGTAATGAATCTGTGGAATTCTCTGCCCGGGGAAGCGGTAGAGGCTACTGTAAATATACTTAAGACATAATTAGATAGATGTTTGCATAGCAGGGGAATTACATGTTACGGGGAAAAGGTAAGTAGATGGAGCTGAGTCCACAGCCAGATAAGCCATGACCTTATTGAAAGACAGTGCAGGCTCAACAAGCCAGATGGTTGACTCTTGCTCATAACTCTTGTGTTCTTATTACCTCAAAGTCCATTTTTGGATGGGTGTCGAATAGACTGAATGGCCTCCTATGGCACAGTGGTGTAGGTGGTACATATACCGTCTCTTCTCTCTATCCAGGTTGAATTGTAAGCTCAGGTGCTGTCTGTGAGGAATATGCACACTCTTCTTGTGACCTTGTGGGTTACCTCTGGGTCACTGTTCCCTCTAAACTGTGTGGGTGTGCAGCCACACAGTAACTGAAATGCCCCCGCGCACATAGCCGTTGTTGCTGTGCAGATGGAATTTTCTTTAAGAGTTCAAAGTAAATTTATTATCAAAATACATATGTACAACTCTGAGATACATTTTTCTGCAATAAATCCAAAATAGAATGATAGCCATAATGAAAGACTGCACCAACTTGAGCATTCAACCACTGTGCAAAAGACAACAAGCTGTGTAAATACAAAAAGAAAGAAAAAAAATAATAGTAATAAATAAGTAAGCAATAAATATCAAGAACACGAGATAAGGGTCTTTAAAAGTGAGTCTATAGGTTGCGGGAACATCTCAATGCTGGGACAAGTAAAGTTGAGTGAAATTATCCCTTTTGGTTCAAGAGCCTGATGGTTGAGGGGTAATAGCTGTTCCTGAACCTGGTCGTGTGAGTCCTGAGGCTTCTGTACCTTCTTTCTGATGGCAGCAGTCAAAAGGGAGCATGCCCTGGGTAATGTAAGTCCCTGATGGTGGATGTTGCTTTCCTGTGACGATGCTTCATATATTGATGCTCAAGGGTGGGGAGGGCTTTACTTGTGATGGACCGGGCCATATCCACTACTTTTTGTAGGATTTTCCATTCGAGGGTATTGGTGTTTCCATACCAGGCTGGGATGCAGCCAGTAAATATACTCTCCACTACACTTCTATAAGACGTTTGTCAGTGTTAGATGTCATTCTGAATCCACACAAGCTCCTAAGGAAGTAGAGTCACTGCAGTGCTTTCTTCGTAATTGCACTTACTTGCCCAGAACAGGTCTTCCGAAATAATAACACTGAGGAATATAAAACTGCTGTCCCTCTCCACCTCTGATCCTTTGATGAGGACTGACTTATGGACCTCTGCTTCCCTCCTCCTGAAGTCAATAACCAACTCCTTGTTCTTGCTGACAATGAGCAAGAGTCTATTACTGTTTCAGTCTCCCTCCTATATGTTAATATAATGTAAATATAAAGTGCCGCACAGTTTTCAGGCCATGTAAAAATTTCCTGCTGAGAGCAATGGCTGGTCCACGCAGCAGTAAAAAAGTATTAGAAGGGGCATTGCTCTGGGTGCTCCAGTTTCCTCCCACATCTGGAACATGAGGGTAAAATCTGGGGGAGTTGAGGGGAAATAAAATGGGTTGAGAGTACATGAGTGTTTGAGGGTCAGTGCAGAGCACCGTAGAACAAAGCGCCTCTTTCCAGGTTACATGACTGTACAATAAATCGCTCCGATTGCATGAATAGCTTTTACAGCTCATGAGGTCTCACCCCTAGGGTCACCAACACAGTTCCCTCTATGCTGCGCAGTAACTGAAATGCTCCCGGGAACGTAGCCTTTGTTGCTGCACAGCTGGAGTTTTCTTTTATGTAATGTGCCGCGCAGTTTTCAAGCCATGTACACATTTCTGCTCAAAGCAATGGTTGGACTGTGCAGTTGTGAAAAAAAAATAGGGGGAGCATTGGACTGACTATCCAGATTTCAGATTTCTGAATGGACATTGAACCCATGAACACTACCCCACTGCTCTTTTTCTCTCTTTTTGCTCAACTTATTTAATTTAGCTTCTGAAAAAATATATATACTTACTATAATTTACAGCGTCTCACGAGGAATTCGGCAGATGCTGGAAATTCAAGCAACACACATCAAAGTTGCTGGTGAACGCAGCAGGCCAGGCAGCATCTCTAGGAAGAGGTACAGTCGACGTTTCAGGCCGACACCCTTCGTCAGGACTAACTGAAGGAAGAGCTAGTAAGAGATTTGAAAGTGGGAGGGGGAGGGGGAGATCCAAAATGATAGGAGAAGACAGGAGGGGGAGGGATGGAGCCAAGAGCTGGACAGGTGATTGGCAAAAGGGATATGAGAGGATCATGGAACAGGAGGCCCAGGGAGAAGGGAAAAAGGGAGGGGGGGGAACCCAGAGGATGGGCAAGGGGTATAGTGAGAGGGACAGAGGAAGAAAAAGGAGAGAGAGAAAAAGAAAAAGAATGTGTGTATATAAATAAATAACGGATGGGGTACGAGGGGAGGTGGGGCATTAGCGGAAGTTTGAGAAGTCAATGTTCATGCCATCAGGTTGGAGGCTACCCAGACGGAATATAAGGTGTTGTTCCTCCAACCCGAGTGTGGCTTCATCTTTACAGTAGAGGAGGCCGTGGATAGACATATATACCCCTTGCCCATCCTCTGGGTTTTCCCCCCCTCCCCCTTTTCTTTCTGCCTGTGCCTCCTGTCCCATGATCCTCTCGTATCCCCTTTTGCCAATCACCTGTCCAGTTCTTGGCTCCATTCCTCCCCCTCCTGTCTTCTCCTATCATTTTGGATCTCCCCCTCCCCCTCCCACTTTCAAATCTCTTACTAGCTCTTCTTTCAGTTAGTCCTAACGAAGGGTCTCGGCCCGAAACGTCGACTGTACCTCTTCCTAGATAATTTACAGCTTTTATTGTTATGTATGACAATGTACTGCTGCCACATAACAACAAATTTCCCAACATATGCCAGTGATACTAAACCTAAAGGTGTCATAGAGTCATAGAAAAGTACAGCACAGAAACAGGCCCTTTGGTCCATCTAGTCTGTGCTGAACCATTTAAACTGCCTACTCTCGTCGACCTGCACCAGCACCATAGCCCTCCATACCCCTACCATCCACATACCTATCTGAACTTCTCTTAACTGTTGAAACCGAGCTGGCATGCACCACTTGTGCTGGCAGCTCTTTCCACACTCTCACCACCCTCTGAATGAAGAAGTTTCCCCTCATGATCCCCTTAAACTTTTCACCTTTCACCCTTAACCCATGACATCTAGTTGTAGTTCCACCCAACCGCAGTGGGAAAACCCTGTTTGCTTTTACCCTAGCTATACCCCTCATAATTTGGTATGCCTCTATCAAATCTCCTTTCTGTCTTCTAAGTTCCAAGGAATGAAGTCCTAACCTAGTCAATCTTTCCTCATAACTGGAGTCCTCCAGACCTAGCAACAGCTTTGTAAATTTTCTCTGCACTCTTTCAACCTTATTTACATCTTTCCTGTAGGTGGGTGAACAAAACTGCACACAATACTCCAAAATGGGTCTCACCAACAAAAATTCTAAATCAATCAGGGCCTGTTTAAAACCATAAAAGCAATGTTAAAATATTAAAATTATTTATAACAATTGAAAGACTGAAGCATACATGCATACTTAAAAGTAATTAAATTATTTAATTAAATCCAATAAAAATAGACTATTTACCTTGCTTCCAGCAGCAGACGGGCCATTTATATTATTCTATGTCAGATTTAATAGCCACAACCTCAGTGAGCAAATTTCTCAGCCTGAAACCTGAACCAACCTGGACAGCCTGAAAGGCCTTTGAAAAAGTCCCACATGCGAAAGTGCTTTAGAAGGGTAGAGCTCGAAGACAAGTTGACAAAATTAGGTCTGACTTTGACTCGATAGTAGGATGCAGAAGGTGATGGTGGGGGGTTGCTGTGTGAATATGGTCTGTGAGCAGTGGTACACCACAGGAATCTGTTCTTGTATTATCTATGCTCATGATACAACTGTATATATTTTCAGATGACATGAATACTGGTGATGTTGCCTAGCCTAGTGCTTAGGAGACTAGTACCAGACTAAAGGATAACATTAGGAACAATTGACTACAGGTGCAAGAATCTGGGGCAACACATGCTAGTTTGGAAATAACTTGGAAAATGTGTAGCTCGGGAGGTTGATGGTTGGGTTAAGTTGTTCTCTGATTTTGACAATTCATTTGCAAACATTTCGTTGTCATGCAAGGAGACATCATCAGTGCGGTGTTAATTTGTGGTGTGTTCTCCAAATGGTTGGCCTTTATATACTTATCAATCAGCTGATTGGCCGTCATTACCGAAATTCAATTGTGATATAGGGAGGGGGTCTCATTGCTGATTGGTTGTGTGGCGAACTCTATGAGTTGTGGTCTGGAATTTTGCCCACATTGGCTTATAAATGGGGTCGAGGTCTACATGTCCATTTACAGAATTTTTCACGGAAAACCATACTTCTAGGAATTCTCTTGCATGTTGTGTGTTTGCTTGCACCTTGACTTTCACTGGCTATGCTCCGGGTTCAGGTTGATGGGACTAGGCAGGATAACATTTCAGCATGAACTAGGTAGGCAAAAGGTTCTGTTTCTATGTTGCATTGCTCTATTACTCTATGAATCTATGTCTCAGCCCGAAACACTGACTGTTTATTCCCCTCCATAAACGCAGCTTGACTTGCAAAGTTCCTCCAGCACTTTGTGTGTGTTACCTGGAGGAACTCAGCAAATCAGGCAGCAATTGTGAATGTTTCGGTTCTAGATAAATTGTATTGACCTAGAATGCTGACTCCATCTCAGACCCCATTCCCCCCCTCCCCCTCACAGATAAGACCTAAGTTCCTCTAGTTTTTAATGTGTTGCTAGACAATGGGTTTTGGATGGCAGGGTGAAGATTCATCTCTGCTAAAGGAGCTGTAAAGCGCTCCTCTCTCCACTAGTTTGCAGGTCACCCTTGGGCAAGGTGTAACATCTGCTTAGCTCCCCGATCAGGGTCATGTGAAGCCATGGGATCAGGTGGTGGATGGTTGTATGAGCAGCTGGTGCATATCACAAGTCCTGGTTATGCAACCATTGACGCCAGGCAGACGATCTCTGAAGAATATTAATAATAGCTTGAGTTACCCAATTTATAAAGACACTGCCCAGAAGAAGGAAATGGAAAATCACTTCTACAGAAAGACTTGCCAAGAACAATCATAGTCAAAGACTGTGATTGCCTACATCATACGACATGGCACATGATGATGATGATGAGACAATGATAGTGATAAGTTGGTAAGACCATAAGACGTAAGAGCAGAATTAAGCCATTCACCCCATCAAGTCTGTTCCACCATTCAATCGTGGCTGAATTACTTTCCCATTCAATCTCCATTCTCCTGCCTCTTCTCTGTTAACTTTGATGCCCTTACAAATCAAGAACCTATCAGCCTCCACTTTAAATATATCCGATGATTTGGCCTCTACAGCTATCTGTGGCAATGAATTCCACAGAGTCTTCACCTTCTCTGGCTCATCTCTGTTCTAAAGGGACATCCTTTTACTCTGAGGCTGTGTCCTCTGGTTCTAGACTCTCCCACTATTGGAAATATCCTCTGGAGGTAACCTGATAGAAAGATGCAAAATTATGAGGGGACAGAGGTAGGGTAAAGTGTAGGAAAGTTTTCCCCATAGCAAAAGATGTCCAAAACAAAAAGTAATAGATTTAGGATGAATGGTGGAAGGGATAGAGCAGGGGTTCCCAACCTTTTTAATACCAGGGGCCCCTACCATTAACTAAAATGTCCATGGACCGTAGATTGGGTTAGAGGAAATTCAAAAGCACTGTCTCTCAGGTAGGTAATGGTGTTAATGGGTCAACATAGAGGAGATGGGCCAAAAGGCCTGTTTCTGTGCTTCATGACACCCTGATTGGGAGAGCTCGTTGAAACCTATTGAATACTGAAAGGCCTGGATAGAGTGGATGAGGAGAGGATATTTCCATTAGTAGGAGAGCTTAGAATCTGAGGGCACAGTCTCAGAATAAAGGGACATCCCTTTGGCACAGAGACAAGGAGGAATTTCTTCAACTAGAGGGTGGTGAATCTGAGGGATTCGTTGCCACAGAGGAGTGTGGAAGCCAAGTCATTGAGAGATTGATGGGTTCTTGATTGGCAAGGGGGGGGGCTAAGGGTTGCAGGAAGAATAAAGTTTATAAAAATATCAGTGATACGAGATTCTGCACACGCTGGAAATCTTGAGCAATACACACAAAATGTTCTAGGGCCTCAGCAGGTTAGGCAGCAATTATGGAGGGTAATAAGCAATTAATATTTTTGATTGAGACTCTTCATCGACAGTCCCGATGGAAGGGTCCCGGCCGAAAACATCAACTGTTTATTCCATACCATGGAAGGAAATGCACGGTTCATGAATTAGGCTGAGACCCTTATGGGGGAAAAAAATCAGCTATGTTTGAATAGCAGAGCAGCTGAACGGCCTAATTCTACTCCCAGAACTCTGACACAAGTGCAGCACAAGCAATCCAGGACCAGGACCATCACCCTACAGAGCCGAAGCCCAGGTTCCAAGCTACATTCAGGGTCAGGCCCTTTATCAGCAGACCAGGGTGAACCTTGGCAAATCTGTCCCTGTGTGGGGGGCAGTACTCAGCTTGGGTCAGCAATGGATTTCAATGCAAACAGAATGAGGTAAGCGGCTCTATGAAGTTTTATTCATTGAGTAAAGAGACAGTCAAATGACAGGGAGAAGTTGCACAACGGAGTTCATAAATACAAGAGGTTCGGCAGATGCTGGAAATCCAAAGTAACACTCAAAATGGTGGAGCAACTTAGCAAGATAGGCAGCATCTATGGAGAGGAATTAACAGTTGGCATTTTGGGCCGAGACCCTTCATCAGGACTATTAGGATGGGTAACAGCTTCTTCCCCCAGGGCCTGAGACTACTGAACTCCCTGCCATCACCCAGGTCGGATCACGTATCACGCTCCAGTAACGTTAGTTATACTGTTTATGTTTTGATTTCTGCCATAAATGCCCCTTACGCTAAGTGTCAGTCTTCTGGAATGTATTTTATTATTTGTTCATTTATTTGTGGTAATATTACTTTATATGTGTGTGTATGAGTAATAGGTATTGTGTTGTGCACCTTGGTCTGGAGGAACGTTGTTTTGTTTGGCAGGATACATGTATACGGTTGAATGACAATAAACTTGAACTTGAACTAACTGTAATGAAAGTAATTAAATGGTTTTCAAGCAGAATTCAAAGCTTACATTTGTGACATAGCTTTCTGGCGATGCAGCTAACAATGGTTGGAAAACGTTGATGCTGAACATTTTGTGAGGCGGTCAAAGGATTACATTTTTGCAATATACAATAAGATCCCCTCTCAAGGCCAGTTACCGAAGCAAAAGAATGTGGTTTCTCCAACTGAATGCCTGCCAGTCCATTCTGTACACCAACTAAAGGATTGGTTGCCATGGCAACAATGCATTGTGTCCAAAGGCACCAGAGCGGATTTTAAAAAAAAAGCAAAGCAAAAATTTATTGTCGCGCTGTAATCTGTAATAATTTTCAATCTTACAGAAATTACCATCAAAGTTGACGATTCAGAGTGCTTATCAACTGGCAGCTATCATGACTTGGAGACCGAACGATTTCTATCCACCTGTTCAACTGGTCGCAGAGTTTCTTTCAATGAAGCTTCGCTATTCGACCATGGGAAGAAAGCACAAGAGAAAGGACGGAGGTAACGTATGCAGCATTGCCTCAGTGATGATCACAAGTTTTGATTTTAAACCTGAAAGAACTAATCTATCACTCCACTAATACCAATGAGGTCTGAATCACCTACTTTGATTTTTCAATCATTTGTATTGGTTAAAATTTTACTTGACATAATCTGGACACATGAGGTTATCCAGATGCTGGAAATCTTGAGTAACACCCACACAAAATGCTGGAGTAATTCATGTAGGTTAGAAACATAGAAACATAGAAAATAGGTGCAGGAGTAGGCCATTCGGCCCTTCGAGCCTGCACCGCCATTTATTATGATCATGGCTGATCATCCAACTCAGAACCCAGCCTTCCCTCCATACCCCCTGACCCCTGTAGCCACAAGGGCCATATCTAACTTCCTTTTAAACATAGCTAATGAACTGGCCTCAACAGTTTGCTGTGGCAGAGAATTCCACAGATTCACCACTCTCGGTGTGAAGAAGTTTTTCCTAATCTCGGTCCTAAAAGGCTTCCCCTCTATCCTCAAACTGTGACCCCTCGTTCTGGACCTCCCCAACATCGGGAACAATCTTCCCGCATCTAGCCTGTCCAATCCCTTTAGGATCTTATACGTTTCAATCAGATCCCCCCTCAATCTTCTAAATTCCAACGAGTACAAGCCCAGTTCATCCAGTCTTTCTTCATATGAAAGACCTGCCATCCCAGGAATCAATCTGGTGAACCTTCTTTGTACTCCCTCTATGGCAAAGATGTCTTTCCTCAGATTAGGGGACCAAAACTGCACACAATACTCCAGGTGTGGTCTCACCAAGGCCTTGTACAACTGCAGTAGTACCTCCCTGCTCCTGTACTCGAATCCTCTCGCTATAAATGCCAGCATACCGTTCGCCTTTTTCACCGCCTGCTGTACCTGCATGCCCACTTTCAATGACTGGTGTATAATGACACCCAGGTCTCGTTGCACCTCCCCTTTTCCTAATCGGCCACCATTCAGATAATAATCTGTTTTCCTATTTTTGCCACCAAAGTGGATAACTTCACATTTATCCACATTAAATTGCATCTGCCATGAGTTTGCCCACTCACCCAACCTATCCAAGTCACCCTGCATCCTCTTAGCATCCTCCTCACTGCTAACACTGCCACCCAGCTTCGTGTCATCCGCAAACTTGGAGATGCTGCATTTAATTCCCTCATCCAAGTCATTAATATATATTGTAAACAACTGGGGTCCCAGCGCTGAGCCTTGCGGTACCCCACTAGTCACCGCCTGCCATTCTGAAAAGGTCCCGTTTATTCCCACTCTTTGCTTCCTGTCTGCTAACCAATTCTCCACCCACACCAATACCTTACCCCCAATACCGTGTGCTTTAAGTTTGCACACGAATCTCCTGTGTGGGACCTTGTCAAAAGCCTTTTGAAAATCCAAATATACCACATCCACTGGTTCTCCCCTATCCACTCTACTAGTTACATCCTCAAAAAATTCTATGAGATTCGTCAGACATGATTTTCCTTTCACAAATCCATGCTGACTTTGTCCAATCATTTCACCGCTTTCCAAATGTGCTGTTATCACATCCTTGATAACTGACTCCAGCAGTTTCCCCACCACCGACGTTAGGCTAACGGGCCTATAATTCCCCGGTTTCTCTCTCCCTCCTTTTTTAAAAAGTGGGGTTACATTAGCCACCCTCCAATCCTCAGGAACTAGTCCAGAATCTAACGAGTTTTGAAAAATTATCACTAATGCATCCACTATTTCTTGGGCTACTTCCTTAAGCACTCTGGGATGCAGACCATCTGGCCCTGGGGATTTATCTGCCTTCAATCCCTTCAATTTACCTAACACCACTTCCCTACTAACATGTATTTCGCTCAGTTCCTCCATCTCACTGAACCCTCTGTCCCTTACTATTTCTGGAAGATTATTTATGTCCTCCTTAGTGAAGACAGAACCAAAGTAATTATTCAATTGGTCTGCCATGTCCTTGCTCCCCATAATCAATTCACCTGTTTCTGTTTGCAGGGGACCTACATTTGTCTTTATCAGTCTTTTCCTTTTTACATATCTATAAAAGCTTTTACAGTCCGTTTTTATGTTCTCTGCCAGTTTTCTCTCATAATCTTTTTTCCCCTTCCTAATTAAGCCCTTTGTCCTCCTCTGCTGAACTCTGAATTTCTCCCAGTCCTCAGGTGAGCCACTTTCTCTGGCTAATTTGTATGCTACTTCTTTGGAATTGATACTATCCCTAATTTCTCTTGTCAGCCACGGGTGCACTACCTTCCTTGATTTATTCTTTTGCCAAACTGGGATGAACAATTGTTGTAGTTCATCCATGCAACCTTTAAATGCCTGCCATTGCATATCCACCGTCAATCCTTTAAGTGTCATTTGCCAGTCTATCTTAGCTAATTCACGACTCATACCTTCAAAGTTACCCCTCTTTAAGTTCAGAACCTTTGTTTCTGAATTAACTACGTCACTCTCCATGTTAATGAAGAATTCCACCATATTATGGTCACTCTTACCCAAGGGGCCTCTCACGACAAGATCGCTAATTAACCCTTCCTCATTGCTCAAAACCCAGTCCAGAATAGCCTGCTCTCTAGTCGGTTCCTCGACATGTTGGTTCAAAAAACCATCCCGCATACATTCCAAGAAATCCTCTTCCTCAGCACCTTTACCAATTTGGTTCACCCAGTCTACATGTAGATTGAAGTCACCCATTATAACTGCTGTTCCTTTATTGCACACATTTCTAATTTCCTGTTTAATACCATCTCCGACCTCATTACTACTGTTAGGTGGCCTGTACACAACTCCCACCAGCGTCTTCTGCCCCTTAGTGTTACGCAGCTCTACCCATATCGATTCCACATCTTCCCGGCTTATGTCCTTCCTTTCTATTGCGTTAATCTCTTTTTTAACCAGCAACGCCACACCACCTCCCCTTCCTTCATGGTTATAGAGTCATTGAAAAGTACAGCACAGAAACAGGCTCTTTCGCCCTTCTAGTCCATGCCAAGCCATTTAAACTGCCCACTCTCATCAACCTTTCACCTTTAACCATTGACCTCTAGTTGTAGTCCCACCCAACCTCAGTGGAAAATCTGAAACAATCTAATTTCAACCCCATGCACATCTAGGCTTCTTGAGCAACACACACAAAATGCTGAAGGTATTTAGTAAGCCAGGCAGCATTGTCCTAATGACAAGTCTCAGCCTGAAGCACTGACTGTTTATTTGCCAGCATAGGTGCTGCCTGACTTAATAAATTCCTCCAGCATTTTGTGTTACTCAGGAAACCTAGATGCGCATGGAGTTTAAATTAGTTTGTTTAATCTCTTTTGATTTTTTTAAAATTTATTTGATCCTTGTTAGTGCTTTTTTTCTTAAATATCTATGATTATCACCAATGCTTGAAATCATTTAAAAAGCCTTGGACAGCAGTGAACAGACTGCGTTTCTGGGACAGGGCCTCAAGACACGTAGACTGAGGGCAAGTAGTCAGCGCTCCACCCACCAAAAGTGACACTTCCCGGTGGTCAAACATTTTAATTCCCATTCCCATTCCCGTTCTGACATGTCAGTCCTCGGCCTCCTTTTGTGCCACGATGAGGCTACCCTCAGGGTGGAGGAGCAACACCTTGTATTCCATCTGGGTAACCTCCAACCTGATGGCATGAATATCGATTTCTGATTTGATTTTTAAAAAAATTACACCCCCACTCCCCTCTTCCTCAATTCCCCACTTATGACCTCTTCTCACCTGCCTATCACCTCTCCCTGGTGCCCTTCCACCTTCCCTTTCTCTCATAGTCCACTCTCCTCTCCGATCAGATTCCTTCCTCTCCAGCCCTTTATCTTTCCCACCCATCTGGCTTCACCGATCATCTTGTAGCTATCCTTCTTCCCCTCCCTTCCCCCATCTTTTTATTCTGGCATCTTCCCTGTTCTTTTCCAGTCCTGAAGAAGGGCATCCTGAACGTTGACTGTTCATTTCTACAGATGCTGTCTGGCATGCTGACCTCCTCCAGCATTTTGTATGTGTAGCCTGAGCTTTATCGAGCTCTTGGTTGCAGAGGTTCAAGGGAAGTCTGGGTTGTCAGGCACTGGGCAGTGAAGTCCAGGCAGGCTCTGGATTTTTATGTCCTGTTAAGATGCAGGAACGATAAGGTGGAAGAATTGTCGCAATACAAGTGTGAAAGAAATGTTAATTCCAGCTCTTAAGGCAAGTATAGTAACAGATTAAGGTATGCATGCTCAGATAAATTCCACTTGGTTATGGTCAAGATGTCTTAACTAGAAAGCACATGGCACTATTTTAGTCAAACTGTTATAAGATATAGGAGCAGAATTAGGCCATGTGACCCATTGAGTCTATTCTGGCATTTTACTGTGGCTGAGTTATTATCCCGTTCAGCCCCATACTCCTGCCTTCTCCCTGTAACTGATCAATCTCCATTTTAAATATCCCCAGTGACTTTACTCATACACTTAGTGGCCACTTTATTGGGTACAGGAGTGAAACCCAGAGTGGTCTTCTGCTGCTTTGGCCATCCACCTCAAGGTTCAATGTGATCTGCATTCAGAGATGCTCTTCTGCGCGTCACTGTTGGAATGCAAGGTTATTTGAGTTACTGTCGCCTTCCTGTCAGTTTGAACCAGCCTGGCCAATCTCCTCTGACCTCTCTCGTTAACAAGGCGTTTTCACCCACAGAACTGACGCTCACTGGATGTTTTTTTAAGAATAGTTATTACATCATTCTCTGTAAAATCTAGAGACTTTTGTGCATGAAAACCCCAGGAGATCAGCAGTATCGGAGATGCTCAAACCACCCCATCTGGCACCACCAGATTTCTTCCCCATTCCGATGTTTGAACTGAACCTGTTTACCATGTCTGCATGCTTTTATGCATTGAGTTGCTTCCACATGATTGGCTGATTAGATACTTGCATTAGTGAGCAGGTGTTCCTAATAAAGTGGTCATACTCCATGAAAACAGGCCCTTCACGCCCAATAAGTCCATACTAGCCATTAACCATCCAAGTGGTCCCCAACCTCCAGGCCGCGGACCAATACATTGCCGCGAAGAATGCAGCGGTGTAGCGGTGGCCGGAGCGCACCCATCTTGAAGAAAAAAGCCAAAATAAACAAGGTCAGCACAGATCAGAGGCAACGCTAGCGGCAATCGCCTCTGATCTGGGCCGACATTTACGTGCCGGGCGGCACCTAATTAATTAGCTTGTTTATTTCAGCTTTGCTTCGTGGCAATGTATCGGTCCGCGGCCCAGAGGTTGGGGACCACTGCAATAGTACATATTTTTCCTCCCCACATTCACATCAGCTCCACCCAGTTAAGCACTGACCTACACTCCAGAGGCAATTTGCGGAGGCTAATTAACTGACCCACCCATATATCTTTGGGATGTGGGATGAAGCCCACTCTGTCACAAAGAGAAAGAAACTCCACCCAAACTGGACCAAAAGGCTAAGTTTGAACCCAGGTCACTGTGGGGTAGCAGCACAGTTAGCTGCACCACTGAACTGTCCCTGGTGCAGTAGATATGCAATGCAATTCAATTCAAGTTTAATTTTCAATCAGCCATACATGAATGTCTATGAATACAGCCAGATGAGACAGTGTTACTCTGAGGCCAAGGTGCAAAACATAGTACCAACAGTCACACACAGCACAAAGCACACATAGCACATAGAAGATAGAAAGACATAGCCACTCATTAAAAGAGTTAAAACTTATGCCATCCAATGCCGCCGCAGAAATCGGCAGATGAACACAACAAAGCTTATCTTCAGAGAGCAAACACTTGGGTGGGGGATGCCCCAATCCCAGCCTGGACTCCATGCCACACTGCCTTTGGTGGAGTGTACTGGCTTCAACGCCTCTCTCCTGGCAGCTGTAAACAGGCAACACCGTGGCTTAAGGCCTCGTCCTCGCACATACAAGATCATAAGCACATGTAGAATATCAGTAAATACAGCCACACAGAATATACAGCCATGTACAGCCACATAGAATATTTCTATATGAAATAGATTGTACTGAAGTTCTTGGCTAGATGAATGTTTAATTGGTACAATAATTTCTGGCTTTCTTTCACAATTTGGCTTTATAGGACATGTCAGTAGAGAGAAACTTTTATATAACGATCCCAGGGTGACTGGCCCTAATAATTCAAGAATGATGAATGTGTGGGTTTAAGGACTGAACAATTTAACGTAATATAGAAGTGGGCTGCCATGCATTTGCTAATAGAACAATTGATACATTGAAATGAAGAACAAAGAAGAAATGTTTCTGAAGCAATGAATCATGAGGAAAAATTAAAGGCAAAATCTGAATCAGGTTTAATATCACCGACATATATTGTGCAATGTGTTGATTTGTAGCAGCAGGACAGTGAAATATATTAAATATGCACTCAATGGTACTTTATTAGGTTCACCCGTGCACCTGCTCGTTAATGCAAATATCTAATAGCTTTGCACTGTTGTAACTATATGTTATAATTATGTGGTTTTGACAGTTTTAGTCTTGGTTTGTCCTGTGTTTCTTGTGATATCATTCTGGAGGAACATAGTATCATTTTTTAATGCATGCATTTCTAAATGACAATAAACGAGGACTGAGTGTCCTCATAATCCTCATAATCTAATCTAATTTAATCAGTTAATCATATGGCAGCAATGCATAAAAGTGTGCAGACATGGTCAAAGATTAAAGTACATTTATTATCAAAGTACGTATGCTGTAAACAACCGTGAGATTCGTCTCCTTTCAGTCAGCCACAAAACAAAAATGCACAATAGAACCCATTAAAAAAACCCAAAGACAACAAAGACAGTCAAACACCCAATGTGTAAACAAAAAGAACAAATCATTCAAACAATAAAATGTAAACAAGTGACACATAGAACATGAATCGCAGATTCTGCGAAAGTGAGTCCACAGCCAGGGAGGCGAGTGAAGATGGTGAAGGAGTCTGATGGCTGCAGGATGTAGCCGTGGAGCCAGTTCAGTGCTGAGGTGAGTGCCAATTGTTTCAGGCCACAACTGCAGAGCCAGTTCAATGCTGACACAAGTAAACCTCACAGAGTAGTGAGATGAACACCATCATCCTTGACGCCTTGATCAAATCACACAAATGGTAAAAGAAAAGTAAACAGAAACACTTGGAACATGAACTGCTCTGTCCCCAGCTGCGGAGCCCCTTCAGGTCCCTGTACCTCCCAAGAGGTCAAGTGGTTCAATGGTTGTTAAAACCAAACACCAGGTGGGGAAGAAATGTGATCTAAGTGACTGACTGTGGAATGATTGTTGGCGCCAGACGGGGTGGTTTGAGTATCTCAGAAACTGCTGATCTCCTGAGAGTTTCATGCTCAACAGTCTCTAGAGTTTACAGAGAATAGTGCCAAAAAAACAAAAAAAAAATCCAGTCAGCGGCAGATCTGTGGACGAAAATGCCTTGTTACTGTGAGAGGTTAGAGGAGAATACATTCAGACAGGATGGCGACAGTAACTCATATAGCCATATGTTACAACAGTGGTGCGCAGAAAAGCATTTCTAAACACACGTGACAAATTGAGGTGGGTGGGCACTACAGCAACAGCAGAGGACCACACCAGCTTGAAAGGTGAACCTAATAAAGTAGGCACTGAAATATGTTATTTTGTGGCAGCAGTACAGTGCAATATGTAACATACACCACAAATTACACTAAGAAAATACTATGATCAAAACTGGGATGTACAGTACTGTACAAAAGTTTTATCTAGTTAGGGTGCCTAAGGCTTTTGCACAGTACTGTAATTGTCAACGTGGAGCAGAAAGTGAGTTTGTAAATCTTGCAAAGGGTGTTTGGAATGGCGAGGACTGAGTGCCACGAGACGGCTGTGGGATAGGTGGCAGAGAAAGAGTGCCAGGGGTGGGGGATGGCACGGGTGCAAGCTCATTTGATTCCAAACAATTGATTTATTGATCATTACAGAATGTCTCTCTTGTGCTTCCCACTCCCTCCCCTCTCTCTTCCCCTTTTTGCAACCATGATTCCCTCTCCCTGCCCCCTTCCCACTCTCAGTCCACAATAGAGACCCATATCAGAATCAGGTTTATCGTCAGTCACATACGTCATGAAATTTGTTTTATTTTTGTGACAGCATTACAATGCAATACATAGAATTACTGCAGAATTGTGCAGAAGTCTTAGGCACCCTAGCTATTTATAGCAATACTGTGAATCTTGTAATTACTCAAAGATATTCATCACCTAAGTTACAGAGAAAGGTTGAACAAGTTGGGTCTTTATTCTTTGGAGTGTAGAAGGTTGAGGGTGGACTTGATAGAGGTATTTAAAATTATGAGGGGGATAGATAGAGTTGATGTGGATAGGCTTTTTCCATTGAGAGTAGGGGAGATTCAAACAAGAGGACATGAGTTGAGAGTTAAAAGGCAAAAGTTTAGAGGTAACATGAGGGGAATCTTCTTTACTTAGAGAGAGGTAGCTGTGTGGAACAAGCTTCCAGCAGAAGTGGTTGAGGCAAGTTCGGTATTGTCGTTTAAAGTTAAATTGGACAGCTATATGGACAGGAAAGGAATGGAAGGTTATGGGCTGAGTGCAGGTCGGTGGGACTAGGTGAGAGTAAGAGTTCGGCACAGACTAGAAGGGCCGAGATGGCCTGTTTCCGTGCTGTAACTGTTATATGGTTATATGGTTATATCCAGTTTTATAGTTATTGTGGTGAAATGGACAATGGAATTTTAATTTATTATTTAGCATGCAGAGAAAACAATCACCAGGTGTCATTTCTGATCGACACAAAAGATTCACCAGTTGCTGGAAATGCAGATCACACACAAAATGCTGGAGGAACTCAGCAGGTCAGGCAGATTCTATGGGAGGAAATAAACAGTCAATATTTTGGGCCAAAGCCCTTCAACAGGAATGGAAGGGAAGCTGGGATAAGAAGGTTGGGTGGAGGAGTAGGACTACAAGCTGGTGGGTCATTGTTGAGAGCAAGTGAGGCGGAAGATGTGTGGGTGGGGGAGAGGGATGAAGTGAGAAACTGGGAGGTGATAGGTGGAAAAGGTAAAGTGCTGAAGAAGAAGGAATCAAATAGGAGAGGACAGTGGACCATGGGAGAGAGGGAAGGAGGAGGGGAACCAGAGTGAGGTAATGGTAATGTGAGGAGAAAAGAAGGGGTGAGAGGTGTTATGTTTTGTAACTTCAAAATATTAAATTAATTCAAAAGAAACATGGGAGTCCAAATTGGGTGTAGTTTGAGTTTAATTTAAGCAATGGTATAATGTGGTAACGTGATGACACATTCAATTAATGTATTTTTACATAGAACCCATAATTAATTATTTAAATGAACAAGAATGCTTAATCCAACAATATAAATATAAGATTACTCAATTATTGAAATATTAAATATGCAATAAGAGGGAAACAGAATGGGGAATAGAAAAAAGAGAGAAACGGAGAGGGCGGAGAAATTGGCAGAAGTTGGAGAAATTGATGTTCCTGCTGTCAGGCTACCCAGATGGAATACAAGAAGTTGCTCCTCCAACCTGAGTTTGGCCTCATCATGGCACTAGAGGAAACCATGAACTGAATGGGAATGGGAACGGGAACGGGAAGTCAAATTGAACCGGGTAATCCTGCCTTTTGCAGCAGACAGAGTGAAGGTGCCGGACAAAGTGACCCCGTAGGGTATATGGCATCTTTAGCAAGTCTGGTCTTTGTTGGTCATGCCTAAGTGTCGTTGCAAAGGTACGGTTCATGCAGTGAAGACGTTCCTTCAGTGATGTTAGGTAGGATGTTCTACGATTTGGGTGTGGAGATGATGGAAGAATGACGATCAGGTTAAAGTTCAGCTTCCTGTCACACTACAGACTGTGGCATTGATAACTTTCTGCTGTCATTGCCTTTCAAGATTATGTAGGTCATGGGTGTGGGAAGTTCTGCCAAAGAAGAACTGTTGAGTTACCACTGTGTACTTCGTTCTTAACATTTAGATAGATGACATGTCAAGGGTTTGAAGGATCTTTCCATATTTATCAAATGCTAATTAATGCAAAGGCAGTCTATTAATTTTCTATTAAATTAATTTTTAATCATTCTCTAATTAAATACTTGTCAAGCCTGTATGAGTGTCCCTGGGATAGGAATTGATTGTGAGGCTTTTCTCAGGTTTCATGGGAAGCGCACTGATTTTCCAGCAACATTGCAAACCCCTAGTCTCCAGAAGAGAAACCTTCCTCAGTCAGGTTAGCCCTACCTGTCACATGTACAACAAAACGTACAGTGAAAATGCGTCATTTTCGTCAAATCAAATCAGCGAGGGTTGTGCTCGGCAGCCCACAAGTGCTGTGACGCTTCCAGTGCCAACATAACATGTCCACAACTCTAGCCCGAACCCGTACGTCTTTGGAATGTGAGAGGAAGCTGGAGGACCCAGAGAAAACCCATGCAGGTCACAGGGAGAACGTACAAACTCTTTAGAGGCTGTGGCAAGAATTGGACTCCAATCAGTGATCACTGGTACTTTAATATCATTACGCTAACTGCTATGCTAATGAGCTGACCTCCCTAGAAAGGAGAAGACATTTTAAGTGCCTCAGCACTTCCCAAGAAAGTGGAAGGTTTTTATTTTAAATGTACTTTTAGAACCAGAAGGAGTGGAAACCCCTAACCTCACAAAAGTCCCTATCACTCCTCATCCACTCCAGTTCATTGCTGTCCACTACTCTCAGGATCTGCCTAAGAGCTGAGCCAACAAGGCAGTTGGCCTGACACCGATTGCTTAGCTTGGTGACTGGGACGGATTTCCACTGATACATTAGCCTTCAGTTTGAGTCCACATTGTTCTCGATCGAGAAACAGCCCTCGATCAAAATTACTCTGTTTTTCTCTGCCATTTCCCCATCCTTTCCTAATTTGGAAAACCAGTGTTAATTTGCAAAACTGTAAGATTAGTTTTTTTACACAGAGAGCAGTGGGTGCATGGAACGTGCTGTCAGGGGTGGTGCTGGTGCAATACTCAGAAGATACTCGTGTATGTGCATGATCAGAGGCCAACTTTTAAACTTTCTAAAGCTTGTCCACAGCAGAGGTCAAGAAAACAATTCATACACTCACCATCCATTGTCAACCAACCTGATCCCAATGCATATCATAATTCTCCAATAACAAAGGTCTATGATGAGGTCCTGTCAAATGTAGAACACTTACCATATCTCAGGAGCTTCAGTGTCATTCTTTAGTGCAAAGCCTTTCGGTATCTGAAGAGTATGCACTCAAACCCAAAGCAAGGCTCATGGTTTACTAGACAATGGTGCTCCCTGCCCTCTGTCCTCTCCTGAGACATGATCTACTAGTAGCAACCACTTCAGTACCCATGGAGCTGGATTGGATACAGTTCATCCTTGTTTCTGAGGAACGGCTAAGGAAAAGATTAAACAAAGTAAGTTCATTGAGACCGGAGTTGTTGCTGTTTTTAACTCTCACTGTCAAACCCGTAACTGTATTTGGAACTATCACAGGGAATAGCCGCTGAAGCTCATCGTGAGGTACTTTTGAGGTGTAGTGGTTAGCACAACGCTTTACAGTACCAGCAACCTGAGTTCAATTCCCGTTGCTACCCGTGAGGAGTTTCTATGTACGTTCTCCCCGTGACTGCATGGGTTTCCTCCAGGAGCTCTGGTTTCCTCCCACAGTTCAAAGACATACCGGTTGGTAGGTTAATTGGTCATTGTGAACTGTCCTGTGATTAGGCTAGGATTAAATCGGGGATTGCTGGGCAGCACAACCTGAAGGAGCCTGTTCCATGAGGCATCGCAATAAAATAAAAATCAATTAAGCCATTTTAGATAGTTAACTTGTTAATGTAAAAAGTAGATCCCCATCTTGGATCAGAATCAGGTTTGTTATCACTGATGTATGTCATGAAATTAGTTGTTTTACAGCCACAGTACAGAGCAGTACATTGAAAATTAAATACTGTAAGTTCTGAAAGGAATATTAAAAAATAAATAAAGTAGTGCAAAAACGAGCAAAATAGTGAGGTAGTGTTCATGGGTTTATGGTCCGTTCAGAAACCCGATGGCAGAGGGAAGAAGCTGTTCCTAAAATATTGAGTGTGTGTCTTCAGGCTCCTGTACCTCCTTTCCTGATGATAGGAATGAGAAGTGGGCATGAAATTTAACGCAGACAAAGAGTTGCACTTTGGTAGGACCAACCACGATAGGTTGTACACAGGGAATGATAGGGCATTGAGGAGTGCTGTCGAACAAAGGGATTTGGGAATGCAGGTCCATAATTCATTGAAAGTAGTGTCACGGGTAGATAGGGTCATAAAGAAAGCTTTTGGCACATTGGCCTTCACAAAACAAAGTGCTGAATGCAGGAGATGGGACGTTATATTGAGGTTGTATTAGACGTTGGTGAGGCCTACACAATTTTGGTCACCTACCTACAGGAAAGATGCAAATAAAGTTGAAAGAGTGCAGAGAAAATTTACTAGGATGTTGCTGGACTCAAGGACCTGAATTATAAGAAAAGATTGAATAGGTTAGGACTTTATTCCTTGGAATGTAGAAGATTGAGGGGAGATTTGATAGAGGTACACAAAATTATGAGGGGTATAGACAGGGTAAATACAAGCAAGCTTTTTCCGCTAAGGTTGGGTGGGATTACACCTTGAGATCATGGGTTAAGAATGAAAGGTGAGAAGTGTAAGGGGAACATGAGGGGAAACTTCTTCACTCAGACGGCCATGACAGTGTGGAATGAGGTGTCAGCACAAGTGCATGTGAGTTTGATTTCAACGTTTAAGAGAAATTTGGATAGGTACTTGGATGGTAGGGGTATGGGGGGCCGTGGTCCTAGTGCAGGTCAATGGGAGTAGGCTGCTTAGCAAATGGCTCAACCTGGATTGAATGGCCTGATTCTGTGCTGTACTTTTCTGTGACTCTGTGACCCAGATGGTGAGGGTTTTTAATGATGGATGCTGCCATTCTGAGGTATTGCCTTTTGGGGGTGTCCCCGATGGTGGGGAGGCTGGTGCCCATGATGGAGCTGGCTGAGTTTACAACCCTCTGCAGCTTTTTCTAATCCTGTGCTTTGGTGCCTCCATACCAGACAATGATGCAACCAGCCAGAATGTTCTCCATGGTACATCTGTAGAAATTTGCTAGAGTCTTTGGATAAGTTCCTCCATGAAGACTTAAATGCTTTCACTAGCAAAGTTATTTTTCTCCATCAGATGCAGCATTTTCCATTTTCGACTTCCATCTATCACAGATTTCTTCTTTACCTCCTTCCTCTCTTCCTTTTTCCCCGAGGCTCCTCTTCATCTGATGGATTGTTCCTGACAGTCGCTCCCCAACTTTCTTTGCCTTTCCTTTCTTCGAACTGATACCGCCTTCCTCCTGATGGCTGGCCAAGACGAGATGTCAAAGGCACATTTTCACACAGAGAGTGGGGGGGTGGGGGAGAATGTGTGGAAGAAGCTGCCGGGTGTGGTGGTAGAGGCAGATACATTAGGGTCATTGGAGAAGCACATGGAGGAAAGGAAATTGGAGGGCTATGTGGGAGGGAAGGGTTGGATTTACCTTGGACTGTGCTAAAGGGTCGGCTCAACATTGTGGGCCGAAGGGCCTTAACTGTGCGGTACTGATTTATGATCTATGTCTTCAGTCTGCGCAGTTAATTACATTTAATCTCTGTACTTCTTGAACTGATTTGGTGACATGAAGAGGAAGTTAATTGGATCTAGAGTATTCAGCCTCAAGCAGTGCCACTCTCAAAAGCCATGCCATGAACATATACGTTTTTTTTTAAAGTTTTATTCATAGAAACTGCAAATTACAAATGATTCACCAGTACTTGGACCTCCTGCAGAACCTATGAAGTGCTGTCAGCAGCTAAAGGATAACATAATTAAGCAGATTGCTACAGCAATGCTATTTTTCACAGTGAGATACCTGCTGTCTATTGCATGGCATAATAAATTATAATGCCAGTTATTTTGTCCTGAGACTCTAGATCAACACCAGCTGGCAAGGTTCCTCCAGTTCTAAATTTAGCTCTTCAGAAGGCATATTGGGGCTAAGATTGTGGAGCATTGAAAGTACTCTCACACTCACAACACAGCAGTTTGCACTCAGTACCCACTTTATTAGGTGCCTCTGTGCACCTGCTCATTAATGCAAATACCTAATCAGCCGATCATTTGTGCATAAAAGCTTGCAGATATGGTCTAGAGATCCAGTTGTTGTTCAGCCCAAACATCAAAATGGGGAACAAATGTGACCTAAATGACTTTGACCATTGAATGATTGCTGGTGCCAGACAGGGTGGTTTGTGTATCTCAGAAACTGCTGATCTCTTGGGATTTTCACACACAACAGTCTCTAGAGTTTACGGATTGGTGCAAAAACACACAAGAAAAGAGTGACCGGCAGTTCTGTGAGTGAAAATGCCTTGTTAATGAGGGACGTTAGACGAGAATGGCTGGGTTAGTTCAAGCTGACAGGAAGGTGACAGTAACTCAAGTAACCACATGTTACAACAGTGGTGTGTAGAAGAGTATCTCTGAACGCACAACATGTCAGACCTTGAAGTGGATGGGCTACAGCAGCAGAAGACTGTGATCATGCACTGAGTGGCTACTTTATTAGGTAGAGGAATTGCCGAACAAAGTGGCCACTGAGTGTATGTTTATTCTGGATGTAAAAGCAATCGGGACTGGGAGCTTTCTTCAAAACATACAGTACTTCCAATGTTGGTGTCAGATGGGGTGGATTGAGTATCTCAGAATCAGCTGATCTCCTGGGATTTTCACACACAGCGGTCTCTGGAGTTTACAGAAAATGGTGCGAAAAGCAGAAATAAAACAGCTGGTGAGCAGCAGTACTGTGGGTGAAAACGCCTTGTTATTGTGAGAGGTCAGAGGCAAATGGCTGGACTGACAGAAATGGTTTAAGCTGTCAGGAAGGTGGCAGTAAGGTGATTTTCTGTCTGGCGTCAGTGGTCACATAACCAGGACTTGTGATATGCACCAGCTGCTCGTACGACCATCCACCACCTGCTCCCCTGGCTTCATGTGACCCTGATCAGGGGCGAAGTAGGTACTACACCTTGCCCAAGGGCGAGGTGCAGGCTGGCGGAGGGAAGGAGCACCTTACACCTCCTTTGGTAGAGACATATCGACACCTGCTTTATTAGATACAGCAGGAACAAATAAGGTGCCCACAGCGTGTACATTGTCAGTGTGGAATTAAAACAAGGTGCTAAAGCTTCAGAATTCGCCTTATTTTGTGCAAAAAAGCAACGAACATAGTGATGACTATTTGAAACAATTTCACCGAATGCCTCCTTTTGTCAGCTGCAGTTGTTATGGAAGACTACTGGAATATCCAGGCCTAAGTCTTAAGAAATAAGATTTGTACAAGACATTGGTGAGGCTTCATTTAAAGTATTATTTATTATAGAGTGTGGAGCAGGTCCTTCCAGCTCAATGAGCCGCACTCTGGCCAGCAACCCACCGATTTAACCCTAGCCTAATCACCAGACAATTTACCATGACTAGTTAACCTACTAACTGGTGCATCTTTGGACTGTGGGAGGAAACCGGAGCACCTGGAGAAAACCCACGAGGTCACAGAAAGGAACGTGCACTTTGTTTACACCGGACATCGGGATTGAACTCCAAACTCTGACGCTCCGAGCTGTAATAGTGGCCCGCGAATCGCTACACTACCGTGGCACCCATCATATTAAGATCAGTTTTGGCACCCTACATATAAGAAAGATGCCATCGAGCTGGAAAGGGTGCAGAGGAGGTTTACGTGGTTAATGCCTGGACTCAAGGGACTGAGTTGTGGAGTGACGGTGAGCAGGTTAAGGCTTTTTTCATTGGAGCGTAGGAGAATGAGGGATGATCTTAAAGAGGTGTATAAATTTAAGAGGGGCGTAGACGTGATGAAAGTGTACAAACTTTCTCCCAGGGTTGAGGAATCAAGAGCTAAAGGGCATAGGTGTAGGGTGAGAGGGCAGAGATATAATTGGCACATGGGGGGCAACTTTTTCACCCAGAGAGTGGTCTGCATATGGAACAAGCTGCCAGTGGAAGTGATTGATGTGGGCACGTTAGAAACATTTGAAAGGTATTTGGACAGGTGCACAGATAGGAAAAGGTTTAGAGCAGGGGTTCCCAACTGTTTATATGCCATGGACCAATACCATTAAGCAAGGGGTCCGTGGACCCCAGTTTAGAAACCCCTGGTTTAGAGGGAAATCGGCCAAATGCAGGGAGATAGGCTGGCTTAGATGTGAACTTTGGTTAGAATGGACCAATTGGGCCAAGGGGCCTGTTTCCAAGCTCTATGACTATGAAATAATCTGAATTAATTGAAGGTCAGAATCTGTTAGTCAGCTCTGGATAATCATACGATTAGATGAGATTAGTTCATTGTCATATGCACCAGGGTGCAATGAAGTTCCTCCTACTCATCTTCTCTGGGGGTCTGAATCTTGATAACAGTCTCATAATCCCCACTGAGTAAGTGCAGATATCAACAGCAGGTGTGGGCACAAATGAGCTTCACCCACAAGGCCCTACATCACGATCAGAATCAGATTCATTACCATTGCCATATGTCAAGAAATGTATTGTTTTGCAGCAGCCGTACAAAGCAATACTTAAAAATTGCTGCAAATTACGACGAGAATATATAAAACAATAAATACAGTCCGTAGTGCAAAAAGAGAGCACAGATAGTGAGTTAGTGTTCATGGGCTCATGGATCGCTCCGAATTCTGATGGCGGAGGGGAAGAAGCTGTTCCCGAAACACTGAGTGTGGCTCTTCAAGCTCCTGTACTTCCTCGTTATTGGTAGCACTGAGAAGAGGGCATGTCCTGGATCGCGTGGGTCCTTCATGATGAATGCCACCTTCTTCAAGCACCACTTTTGAAAATGTCCTCAGTGGTGGAGAGGCTAGTGCCCATGATGGTGCTGCTCGAGTCTCCAACCCTCTGCAGCTTTTTCCAGTCCTTTGCAGTGGCCCCTCCATACCAGTCAGAATGTTCTCCATGAAATTTGCTGGACCAGATCTCTACAAATTCCCAGTGAAATATAGCTGCTGGCATGCCTTCTTCGTAATTGCATCAATATGTTAGGCGTAAGCTAATCATTCAACATGTTCAAATAGTTTACTTATGCTCATTGCCAAGGTCTCACATACAAAGGCTACGTGTGAGGGAGCATTTCAGTTATTGTGCGGCCGCTCACTCATGCAGCTTAAAGTGAACAGTGATGGTTGCAAAACAAAGTTTTACATTTTGTTTCAATCATCTTCTTCATCCTCATTATGAGCCGTGTCATACGACATAGGTGATCATGGTCTATCCATGACTATGATTGTTCTTGACAAGTTTTTCTACCGAAGTGGTTTGCCATTGCCTTCTTCTGGGCAGTGTCTTTGCAAGACGGGCGACCCCAACCACTATCGATACTCTTCAGAGATTGTCTGCCTGGCATCATAGTCGCATAACCAGGACTTGTGATGTGCACCGGCTGCTCGTACGACCATCCACCACCTGCTTCCATGGCTTCAAGTCACCCTGATCGGGGAGACTAAGCAAGTGCTACTCCTTGCCCAAGGGTGACCTGCAGGCTAGCAGAGGGAAGGGGTGCCTTACACCTCCTTTGGTAGAGACATAACTCCACCCCGCCACCCATTTGTTTTAACGTCTAAATCAAACTGCTTAATACACCCTAAAGAAACATGTTTCATATCCACAATTGTCCCTCGGAGATGTTGGAGGCTTGATCATTATATATAAGGTATAAGAGATAAAATGTACCTTTGTTAATCACATGTTTAACAGACAGTACCATGCAGATACTCGGTAAAAAGTCAAACACTAAAGTTAAGTTGATATATTGTGTACAAATTCTTGAAATCTTGGAGGAGCTACCTCAGTATACTGCCAATGCTAAATCAAAGATGATGGTGTGAACAGTTTTCCCAGCCTTGTTTCTCTCCAAATTTAAACCTGCAGAGTTAACAAGAAGTTTCATTAATAGAACGTATTACTTTGTCTGGAATATACTCTCAGTGGCCACTCTTTTAGATAGACCTGCACACCTGCTTGTTAATGCAAATAATTATCAGCCAATTATGTGGCAGCAGCTCGATGTTTAAAAGCATGCAGACATTGTCAAGAGGTTCAGCTGTTGTTAAGATCAAACATCAGAATGGGGAAACAATGTGATCTAAGTGACTTTGATCACGGAATAATTGTTGGTGCCAGACGGTGTAGTTTGAGTATCTCAGAAACTGCTGATCTCCTGGGATTTTCACTCACATCAGTCTCTAGAGTTTACAGAAAATGGTGCAAAAAACAAAACAGAACATCGAATGAGCAGCAATTCTGAGGGCAAAAATGCCTTGTTAATGAAAGAGTTCCGAGGAGAATAGACAAATTGGTTCAAGCTGACAGGACGGTGACAGTAACTTAAGTAACCACTCGTTACAACAGTGGTGTGCAGGAGAGCATCTCTGATCACACAACACGTCGAACCTTGAAATGGACAGGCTACAGCAGCAGATGACCTTGAACATCCACAGAGTGGCCACTTCATTCGAGGCAGGAGGTATCTGATAAACTGGCCACTGAGTCTCTATTACAATGTCTAACCACAACTGTGCTTTAAAAATTATGATCAGTTTTTTATTTGTCCTGGCTAATTATGTATGCATATAACAGTTAACCATCAGATCATAAAATATAGGAGCAGAATTAAGCCATTTAGCCTACCGAGTCTGTTCTGCCATTCAATCATAGCACTTCAATAGCTCATTCTAACAGTATCCTTAACATCAATATTGCGTTTCTTGTACCTTTGTCTTTCACAAAACCACATTGTTCTTTACCTATTTCAGCTTGTATCTTACTGTTAGCTCTTGTCATCAAAATTCTCAGAAGTATCTTGGTGATATGACTCATTAAACTTATGGTCCTATGTAATTCACGTTCTACTGCTCCAGGTTTCTTAGGAAGAGTGATAAATACTGATTTTTTCATCTCTTCTGGTATTAGTCCAGTCTCATAAATGTCATTGATTAAATCAGAAAGTTTTTCAATTCTATAATCTTCAAGGGTGATAATTTGTTCTATTACTAATTCATCAGAACCTGCTGCCTACCCTTTCTTCATCTTATTTATTGCATTACGAACTTCAGATTTTAAAATACTTGGACCTTCAATGTTCTTCTTAATTTCTGGTTTTTTGCCTCAATCATCTCCAAACAATTCCTGAATATACTCAGTCCATCTGTTCATGATCTCATCTTTTTCCATGATTGCTTTCAAACATCCACCTGAAGAATAGAGGAGCTTTTTACCAGTGATATTCTTGATTTGTTGATGTAATAGGGATTCTTTCTATTTGCTCACATTCCTGGTTTAACCACTCTTCTTTGGCTTTTTGACATAAGCTTTTAACTTTTTTATCTAAGGACTTATGTTCTATAGGATTTGCTTTCTTTCATCTCCTTTCTTCCATTAGATTTTTGATTTCATCTGTCATCCATTTATTCTTTGTACTTTTTTTCTTTTTTAGGAATCACTGACTTTGCTGATTCTACCAAGGCATCCTTCAGAGAGTTAAACTTCATTTCTACATGATTGCTATCATCTTCAACAGATTCTACTTCTAGACTTTGAAATCTATTCCTTACTTCAATTGTAAATTTTTGTCTTAAGTTTTCTTCTTTAATTAATTGCAAGTAGTCAAGGGATTGTTCAGGTTTTTGCTTCTTTAGTTTTTTAAGTTTTACTTTTACATGACATACTACTGGGTTATGGTCACTATTACAGTCTGCACCTGGATATGTTTTGCATTGAGTCACTGAGTTTCTAAATCTTTGGTTTATATTAATAAAGTCAATTTGATTTCTGGTGCTATCACCTGGACTTTTCCAGGTCCACAAGTGCCTTGGGTGGTTTTTAAAGTAGGTATTCATAATGACCTGATTATTCATCTTGCACCATTCTACCGTTTCTCGCCTCTTTCATTTCTTTCCCCTAGTCCAAATTTTCCTATGGTATTTCCATCAACACCTTGTCCTACTTTAGCATTTAGATCTCCCATGACAATAACAGTATCTTGAGATTTGCATCCATTCTTTGCTTGTTCAAGCTCTTCATAGAATTTATCTATATCCTTATTTGTTCCATCTGTTGTTGGTGCATATTCCTGTATAATTGATAAATTGAATGGTTGTCCTCTGAATCTAACAATGAGCACTCTTTCTGATATTGCCCAATGTCCTAAAACACTTTTTGCCATGTTTTCATCCATAAGAATTCCTACTCCATTAGAATGGGATGTTCCACAAGAATAAATTAGTATTTTATTTCTTTTCTGACATGCTCCAGCACCTGTCCAATGAATTTTGCTAATTCCCACTACATGACACTCAAAAAAAGAACTGCTTCTTGCATTTTGCGAAATGAAAGGCCTTTAAAACAACTTACAAAATTATTCAGGGAAAAGATTGGGGAATTAACTATCTTTTATAATATTAAAAGAAAATAATAATTGCTGGCTGAAAAGCTAGGTTAACTTTTCTAACTCTCCAAAATCATGGAGGAAATAATATCATAATTGATTAATTAGACAACTAAAGAGCTGAAGTAACAGATTTGTAAAGAATCATTTGGCAATGCAATTGACAGATGTTTATTCCAATTCCATTGACATCAATATATCAAGTGGAAACAGAATGGATACACAGGAAATCTTGAGTTTACATGTCAGATATCTCAAACTGTGACCGGGATAGCAATTGCAATGGAGTAAAAGGAAGTTTGCCTGACTGGAAATATCTTCTGAAGAAATCTCCCTGTACTATTTGCTTTCACATCCAGTGTAAATTTACACTTGGTGGCTGCTTTATTAGGTACAGGAGGTAGTTAATAATGTCATAGAGTTATAGAGTCATAGAGAATACAGCACAGAACAGGCCCTTTGGCCCATCTAGTCCATGTTGAAACCATCTAAACTGCCTACTCCCATCGACCTGCACCTGGACCATAGCCCTACATATCCCTACAGTCCGTGTACATGTCAAAATTTCTCTTAAATGTTGAAAGCGAGCTCATGTAGACCTCTTCTGCTGGCTGCTCATTCCACACTCTCATGACCTTCTGAGTGTAAGTTCATGGTCTTCTGCTGCTGAAGCCCATCCACTTCAAGGTTCGACGTGCTGTGTGTTTCAGAGGTGCTGTTCTGCACACCACTGTTGTAATGTGTGGTTGTTTGAGTTACTGTTGCCTTCCTGTCAGCTTGTACTGATCTGGCCATTCTCCTCTGACCTTAAACTTCAAAGTAAATTTTATTATCAAAGTTCTTAAATGTCACCAAATACAACTCTGAGATGCATTTTCCTGCAGGCATACTGTACAGATCTTTAGAATAGTAGCTAAAACAGGGCCAGTGAAAGATCAACCAGAGTGCAGAAGACAATGAACTGTGCAATTACAAATATAAATAAATAGCAATAAATGACGAGAACATGAAATAAAAAGATAAAGAGTCCTCAAAGTGAGATCATTGGTTGTGGGAGCATCTCAATGGACAGGCAAGTGAGTGTAGTTATCCCCTTTGTTCAAGAGCCTGATGGTTGAGGGGTAGTACCAAACAGAATGGCCACTGAGTGTTTGTTCATGGTCCTCTGCTGTTTCATCACTTCAAGGTATGATGTGCATTCAGAGATGCTCCTCTGAACACCACTGTTTTAATACGTGGTTATTTGAGTTACTGCCACCTTCCTGTCAGCTTGAACCAGTCTGGACATTCTCCTCTGACCTCGCTCATTAACAAGGCATTTTCACCCACAGAACTGCCACTCACTTGATGTTTTTTTTTGCGCCATCCTCTGTAAACTCTAGAGCCGGCGTTCCCAACTTGGGGCCCATGGAGCCAGTGGATTATCGGCACCCAATTACCCACCATTGAGAACATCTACCATAAACACTGCCTGGACAGGGCGAAAAGCATTATCAAGGATGCATCTCACCCTAACCATGGCCTTTTTTACTCTCCTCTCATCCAGTAGGCGCTACAGGAGACTCCGCTCCCGCACCAGCAGGCTCAGGAAGAGCTTCTTCCCTGAGGCTGGGACCCTGCTGAACCTCACATCACAGCGCTAAGCAGTATTGCACCTGTATTGTACTGTCTCAGTACTTTTATATTTGTGTGCTGTAGCACTTGCTTTTTATTCGCAGTTATTTTGTAAATAACACTATTCTTTTGCACTTCTGGTCAGATGCCAATTGCATTTCATAGGCTTTGTATCTGTACTCGGCACAGTGACAGTAAAATTGAATCCAATCTAATCTAATCTAATCTAATCTAAAAAAAGGTTGGGAACCCTTGCTTTAGAGACTGTTTTGCATGAAAATCCTAAGAGATCAGCAGTTTCTGAGGTACTCAAACTACCCCATCTGTCACCAACAATGGTCAAAGTCACTTAGATCACATTTCTTCCCCATTCTGATGTTTGGTCCAAACAACAACTGATCCTCTTGACCATGTCTGCATGCTTTTGTGCGTTGAGTTGCTACCACATGATTGGTTGATTTTGTGTACAGGTGTACCTATTAAGGAGGTGAATGATTATATATTGAAGATTGGGAAAATTGGGAATAAATTTAATTAGAACATCAGAAGGTGAGATTAAAAACAACTGATCTGTAAATCCAGCATTACCAGGAATCATGGAATATGCTTATCTCATCAAATTGAGAGATAAACCAATCTGTGATGGGACCTGTGAAAGCCTGTTAGGCCAGCAGAATGTGAGGCAAGGTAACAGTAATGCTGACAGAATCCTTGGGTGCTACATAATGCATGATTCAAACTTCAAAATGGAAGGGCAAAAACAAAGAGTAGCACACCAAAAATGGTGGAAATACTCAGCATGTCAAGCAGCATCTATGGAGAGGAATAAACAATCAATGTTTCGGGCCAAGACCCTTTATCAGGTCTGCTTATTTTCTTCCATAGATGCTGCCTGACCTGCTGAGTTCCTCCAGCATTTTGTGTGTATTGCATTAGATTTCCAGCATCTGCAGAACCTCTTGTGTCTTCGAAAGCAAATAAAAGACAGGCATGAAACTGACTGAAGACCAAAATTATTACTAGGATCAAAGAGGTTCCCATTAGGTTGGAAGATTTTGGTAAACGCAGCTATTGATCCCATAAATGTACAAGTCTGAGGATCTCTGTGAAGGGTAGAAATTATTTATTTATCAAGATACAGCCTTCAACAATTCCCTGATTTAATCACAGGACAATTTACAATAACCAGTTAGCCTACGGACAAGTAGTTCTGTGGGAGGATATGGGGGAATCCGGAAGAAACCCATGTGGTCACGGGGAGAACACACAAACTCCTTACAGGCAGTGGCGGGAATTGAACCTGAGTTGCTGGTACTGTAAAGCGTTGTGCTAACCACTGCTGAGATAATCCAGTCCCATGGGCCGTGAGATAATCACAAAAGATGAATGACACTGCATGTGTCAGAAGACTGGAAAGAGCAGGGATGGATTTTTTGCACAGCATTAAAAGCAAGTGTGCAGATTTCAAAAAGTAAGCAAAACAATGAAGGGCAGAATGTACACGAAACAGCCTCATCTTGTTTCTGGTCCACACAGATCAGTACATTCTTACAAATGTTGTGCAACCCTAGAGGATTTAATGATGTGATGCAAGAACAACACCTTTTTAATTTTGGAAATTTGAACACACACAAAGTGCTGGATGAACTCAGCAGGTCAGCAAGCATATACAGCGTGGCAAGGAATAACAGAAAACATTTCAGGCCGAGACCCTTCAACAGGACTGGGAAGAAGCCAGGATGAGAAGCTGGGGGGAGTTGAAGGAGTGATAGATGAGACCAAGTGAGAAGGAACGCAGGTGGTAGGTGAGAGGGGGTGAAGTAAGAAGCAGGGAGGTGATAGATGAAGAGGTAAAGTTCTGAAGAAGAAGGAATCTTACAGGAATCAGAGAGAAGTGATGGGCAGTTGAGGAGAAGAGAAATGGTAAGTACTGGAAATGAGAGATTATGACCTCTAATATCAAAAGGCGTACAATTCATACATATTTGGGCTTCAGCTCTTCAAGGACATCAGCGACAGGTGCTTAACGATTTCTTCTGAAACTCCACTCTTTGCCAACCTGACAAAGCACCAGACTATCACCATGAATAAAATAGCCATCAGTGGAGTGACACTTGAGTGCATTAAACATTTATCAACTAATATTACATACAATTATTTTCAGGTGTGTTATACGGTCAAGTATCATGAGTTAGATGGTAACATTGAAGAAAGGTCAGGTATTGAATGCATGTTCTTACTTGGCAACTATTGTTTAGCACAGAATGGAGATAAAATCCTCAGCTCTGTTTTCCAATCCAACTTCCCTGAGAATACATTCCTTGGAGAGGGAACAGGAGTGTGAAATTTGCCCTGTTACTTTTAGATCCTGATTTAGCTCCAAGCAGAATCACAATCAGAATCACCTGTATTATCACAGTCTTACATGACATAAAATTTGTTGTTTTGCAGCAACAGTACAGTGTAAAATGACTATAAATTACTAAATTACTAAATAAATAAATAATGTGAATATAAGTAATACTGAGGCAGTGTTCATGGACCATTCAGAAATATTATGGCAGAGAAGAAAAATGTTGTTTCTGAATCATTGAGTGTAGGTCTTCAAGCTCCCGTACCTCCACCCCGATGGCAGTAATGAGAAAAGGGCATGTCTCAGATAGTGGACTCCCTAGTGAAGCACCTTCAATTACTCCAAAAGACTGAGGTTTGGTAAAATACTGAAAGGCTTTTATTCGCTGTACAATACGACCTCCACAGTGAGTGTCTGCCCCGGACTGAGGGAGAGGGGCAAGGCGAACACCTTTATACAGGACTCTGTGGGAGGAGCCACAAGGGCAGTCAGCAGAGGGGTGTGTCCAGACAGGTAACCGAGTTACAACGTATATACATGGTTTACCACACCTAGTAATGGACATAGCCTTCTTCTGGCATGGCCCTTGAAGATGTCCTCAATGGTTGAGAAGGGCTGTGGCCATGGTAGAGCTGGTTGGATCGATAAAATTCTGCCTCCTCTTGCGATGCATTGGAGCCTCTCTGTGATGCAGCCAGTCCAAATGTTCTTCATCATATATCTGAAGAAATTTGCAAAATTCTTTTGGTGATATACCTCCTTAAACTCCAAAAGAGTAGGACATTATCCCATGATGGGATAGTGTCAAAGGTTCAAAGGTACAACTTAATGTCAGAGAAATGTATACAATATACATCCTGAAATGCTTTTTCTTCGCAAACATCCACAAAAACAGTGGAGTGCTCCAAAGAATGAACGACAGTCAAATGTTAGAACCCTAAAGACCCCCCCTCCCCCTAGCTCCCCTTCCTCCCACGAAAGTGCCAGTGAGAAACAATCCCCCCTCCCTCCACCGGCAAAAAAAAGCATTGGCACTGCCACCAAACACTCAAAGCATTGGCACTGCCACCAAACACTCAAGCGCGAGCAAAGCAATAGCGAAGACACAGTTACCCCAAAGACCGCGTTTCCCCCGGTATTCGACATACCGCAGGTTCTCTCTCTCCCTAATAAAGGAGAAGGAGGTGTCTCCATTTTCCCAGCAAACGGGGAGATATAACAAATAACTTGCTGGTCTACGATGTTAGAAGTCCATTACCTCACTTTTTCCTGAAGACTGCAAAGACCCTGGGTCTCCAGGCACACAGTCGCAGATAACCTGACTCCCCCGACAACACATGGGCCTCCTGTCGTGACACCAACACTCGATCCGCCCGTCTCCAGACCCCCGAGATCCTAGGCTTCCGGATCCGAGCCGGACTCTTAGGCTGAGCCTTTGGCGTGCTGAACAACAACGGCTGATCGTGGAACCCCGAAAGCGGATCCCATTCCTGCAAAGAACCGCAGTCAGCGTGTAATTCCAGGTCAGGGTCTTCAAAAGAACCCTGAAAGGGAAAAATAGAGATATTAAAGATGGAAATAGAGCTGTTTCCATAGATGCAAGCAAAGGAGTTGCTGTTAGGTGTCGTTAACCCTCCTAAGCTCCACTATGATTGCATCGATGTGTTGGTCCCAGGACAAGTACTGAGTGATCTGTTAGTTTTTGTATGAGGGAGCAGTTGGCTGGCGGGGGAGGGGTTGGAATTTGTGAGTATTTGCTTATTTTTTTCATGTGGGAGGGTTCAACAACTTCCATGGTTTTTCTGTATGTCGTGGCTATCTGGAGAAGACAAGTCTCAGAGATGTGTTCTGCGTACAAACTTTGATAATAAAATGAACCTTTGAAGTACTCTGAGGTGTTGACACCCAGGAACCTAAAGCTAGTTTCACTTTCCACCTCTGACCTCTGGATGAGGACTAGTGCATGTTCTTCTGACTTCCTCTTCCTGATATCCACAATCAAGTTTTGGTCCTGTTAGCACTGAGTGCAAGGTAGGTGTGACACCACTCCACCAGCCAATAAATCTCACTCCTGTATGTCTTATTATTGCTATGTGACATTGTACAATATGGTAACTAGAGTAACCAAAAGCAAAATGACAATAACTACAACTGAAAACATTTTATGTCTTTAATTTCTTTCTTCACTTAGATATACTCTGACCGAAGGGGATTTTCACCATTTAAAGAATGCTCGATTAACTCATTTGCACATCTCGCCACCTTCACTGAAGATAGTAACAATTCATGAGTGTGAATCCAGTGAGAATAATAACTTGGCTGTGACAACTCACACCCCATCCTCCTCCAAAACCAACCTTTCCATTTTCCAGGCAAGTAGCAATTAATCCTCATCTTTAAAGACTGTTCATATGGTGTTAACCTGAGAAGGATGTGAATGGAAAGTGCTACTTTGCTTCAGTTGTCTCAAGTTGTGATTTATGCCTTTAGAGATCACTGTAATTACTAACTTTCTCTTTAAGTAATAAAACAACCTAATATGTATATATTTAAAAAAATTCCTAACTAGTAAATTAGAATCATGAAGCAATATTACATGGAAACAGGTCCTTCAAACTACCAAGTCTGCATCAACCACCAGCCATCAACCATCTATTCAATCTGACATTAAATCCAATTTTTTTAAAACTCACCATATTATCATCAGATTCTATCACTCATATGCATTAATATGCAGAAGTCTTAGGCACAACTATATAGCTAGGGTGCCTAAGACTTTTGCACAGTACTGTTTTTGTCAACGTGGTGTGGAAAGTGAGTTTGTAAATCTGCCAGGAGCAGAGGATGCTGGGAATGGTGAGGGTGGGGCACCATGGGGGGGGGCGCGGACAGGTGGCAGAGAAGAAGTGCCAGGGGTGGGTGCAGACACATCCTGTTCTGAGACACCAGGGAGGTCATTTGATTCCAAACAATTGGTTTATTGATCATTACAGAATGTCTCTCTGGTGCTTCCCATTCCCTTCCCCTTTTCCCATCCACGGTTCCCCTTGCCCTGCCCCGTTCCCATTCTCAGTCTACAATAGAGGCCCATATCAGAAGCAGATTTATCATCACTCAAGTATGTCATGAAATCTGCAATTGTTTCAGCAGCAGTGCTGTGTAATACATAAAGTTACTACACTACAGTGCAAAGCTCTTAGGCACCCTATTATACATGTGTGCCTGAGACTTTTGCACAGTACAGTATACACTAGATGCAATTTTCCATGGCCTATTAACTTCCCACCCTGGACATCTTCGGAATGTGGGAGGAAGCTGGAAGAAGCCATGAAAATATACAAACACACACAGACAGAGCCTGAGGTCAGGTTCGAACCCTGGTCTCTGGCACAGTGAGCGGGGTGGGGGTGGTCTACTCCATGCTTGGGTTGCAGCTTTAATTGCCATTACGATTTACTAGTTCTCAAGGGGAACAGACCGGACGAGTAAGTTTGTCCAGTAGAATTGCACCGCGTGAAGGGCCATCGTTTTTTTCCCGGCGACAAGAGACTGTCAAGACAGCTGTGAATAAATATTGGGTACCATAGTGTAGTGGTCAGGTTATGGTCTGTCAGCTGGGGAGAGTAAAAAGGTTATGGGGAGAAGGCTGAACAGGGAATTGAGAGGGATAATAAATCAGCCTTGATGGAATAGCAGAGCAGACTCAAGGGGCCAAATGTCCTAGTTCTGCTCCCATGTCTTATGGTTTATTCACAAATTGCATCCATTCAAGCTCTCCTACCCCAAAAACAGGAACTCTCCAGCTCCTCTCAATCCCGTCTCCAACAGTAGGCTCTGTGAAATTCTGCCCCTTTAAAATGACATGCAAGATGAAAATGCTGCTGTTTTATTGAACTTTCAAAAAAAATGGAGCATTTACGTGTAAAGTGTTTTGATTTTGCTTGTCCATTTGCCAGAAGATTTACGTAGCTCTCTGGGCTTCAGCAGAGAGAGACAAAGATCAAATTTAGGAACCACTTTCTCCTCTTTAATTGCCTCCAGGTTGTTATCTCTCCCTACCTCCTGTCACTCCTGTACCACCTTCCCTCTTGCTTCTCAATCTCTGCTCCCCAAGGGCTCAAACAAACTTGTTCTCCGTTAATATTTCCGCAAATTATTCCTTCTCCTCACCATTTCTACTTCTGTTTGCCCTGACATTGTACACTCCGTGGCCATTGTATTAGGAACACCTGTAAACCTGCTCGTTAAAGCAAATATCTAATGATATGGCCCTTGTGGCTACGGGGATCAGAGGGTATGGAGGGAAGGCTGGGGCGGGGTTCTGAGTTGGATGATCAGCCATGATCATAATAAATGGCGGTGCAGGCTCGAAGGGCCGAATGGCCTACTCCTGCACCTATTTTCTATGAATCACTTCTGTGGCAGCAATTCATGAAAGCATAGAAGCATGCAGACCTGGTCAAACTTTAAAGTTCAAAGTACATTTATTATCAAAGTATGTATACTGTATACAATCAAGGGGTTCAGTTCTTGTTCAGACCAATCATCAGAATGGGGAAGAGATATGATCTATGCGACTTTGACTGTGGAATAATTGTTTGTGCCAGATGGGGTGGTTTGAGTATCTCAGAAACTGCTGATCTTCTGGGATTCGCAGGTACAGCAGTCTCTAGAGTTTACAGAGAATGGTGTGAAAAACAAAAAGCACCCAGTGAACTGCAGTTCTGTGGGCAAAACGCCTTGTCAATGAGAAAGGTCAGAGAAGAAGGACCAGACTGGTAGAAGCTGACAGGAAGGTAACAGTGAATCAAATAACCACTTGTCACAACAGTGGTGTGCAGAGGAGATTCTCTGAATGCATAACATGTCAAACCTTGAAGTGGATGGGCTACAGCAGCAGAAGACCACAAACATACACTCAGAGGCCACTTTATTAGGTACAGGAGGTACAGTGGCCACTGAATATATGAGGTAACTCATAAAATGACCACTGAGTCTACTTGCACTGGACCTGTACAAGGATGCCCACAAATAATACCAGAGTCTATTGATACTTATGGCCGTATAAGCTTCAATAAGAACAGAATATGCCCAAAGCACTTAGCTTCCATGGGTAGAGCAATCAAGAAAAAGTTTCAGGTCAAAGATATTGACTCAGTTTTTCTTTCCACAGATACAGTCCAACCTGCTGAGTGTTTCCAGCATTTTCAGTTTTTATTTCAGATTTCCAACTTCTGCAGTTTTTATTTTGCGTTTCTTCAGCTGCATAAAATTGGTTTGTCCTTTCTTGAGCTAAGGAAACTGATGGTTGATCTAAAGCATTTATAGTATGGAATTGTTATCAATACAGCACCCACCCTGTTTCCTGCTTTGCTTCTGAACTCAAATCAATTCAGAGGTAGAGTACGATGTACAACTATTATTAAAATGCTCGATTAGCATATGCAACTGAAGTTCCTTTTCTCCTGTCTATCTACGAATCTACTTGGACAGGGTTCAAAGTAAATTTATTAACAAAGCCTGTATATGTTACCTTGAGATTCATATTTTTGCAGGCATGTACAGGAGAATAAAGAAATACAATAGAATTTATGAAAAGCTATGCATAAAGACTGACAAACAACCAACGTACAAAAGAAGAGAAACAGTTCAAATAAAAATTAGTACCTAGAGCATGAGTTGTAAATGAGTTTGTAGGTTGTGGAATTAGTTCAGAGTTGAGGCGAGTGAAACTATTCATGCTGGTTCAAGAGCCTGATGGTTGAAGGGTATTAACTGGTCCTGAACCTGCTGGTTGAAGAGTAATAACTATTCCTGAACCTGCTGGTGTGAGACATAAGGCTTCTGTAACTCCTGAACGATGGTAGTAGCATGGCCTGGACAGTGGTGGTCTTTGATGATGGATGCTGCTTTCTTGTAGCAGCGCTCCATGTAAGTGTGCTCTGTGGTTAAGAGGGCTTTGCTTTGTGTTGGACAGGGCTGCACCCACCACTTTCCATAGCCGTTTCCGTTCCTGGGCATTGGTGTTTCCATACCAAGGTGTGGCGCAACCAGTTAAGGTATTCTTCATTGTGCATCTACCTCCTTTGTGATCTCCTGCACAGAGAGCTTTAATATCAAAATAAGATGGGTAATCAACAAAGCATTGTGGAAATCAGAACTTCTTTCCCTCTCTCGGACCCATAACAGAAAAACAGCAGCAGACATACGGGAATGCGGCTCACTCTAAGTTTCTTGGCAAAGCACCAACCATCCTGACTCAGAGGTAGACTCTTGTTTAGGTCCTGGAACTTACAAAGTAACAGCATTGTGGGAGTGGCTTCATTACAAAGACTGTCACATTTCCAGAAGGCAACTCACCACCAACTTTCCAAAGCCAATTAAGCGACAGTTAACAACAAGTGCTGATGTCCTTATGTTAATAGAGAATAAACCGAAAGGTTTTAGAAGCTGGGATAATTGAAAATTTCAGCCCCCAGGATGCTTGAGATTTTTGGTGGATAATATTATCATGGGATGTGGTACAGAAGCATGTGTCCTGGTATGTTCACATTCATTCTTGCTGGACAGTGATTTGGATGGTCAGGATTTACTCATGCAAGTGGTTACAAATTCACATATGAAGCCGGAAGTCCCAAACTTAAAGACCAAACTCGGGCAGTGATTTGCAAACTGCAGAACGCCACTGGACTCCACTTGGATTCCAACACCTGGCAGAAATTCCTTGGAATCTGAGTGTGTTACAGAGCCCATTCCTTTCTGTAGGCAAGAGAGGAAACTTAACAAGGCAAGTTGCATTTTATCAATTAATAACATTTTCTTTGATGTTTTTGATCATTTAAATAATCGTGTATTCTTAACAATTTTTGGTTATTTATTTCTTATATCACCTTCAAGTATCACGTAATGTCAGAAAATGAACAAACTGGTAGCATAGTGGTTAATGTAATGCTTTATAGCCCCAGCGATGGCGATTGGGGTTCAATTCCCACTACTGTCTATCAACTGATCTCACTTTGGTCTGTTTCACTCTCACCTGCGCTCAGCAGAAGTATCAGAGATACGATAAAATGTAGAAAGATGAATCTCAATACAACATAACCAAGGATTCGAAATTCATTAAACATCTGTTATCTGTCATAGAGTCTTACAGCATGGAAACAGGCTCTTTCACCAAACCCGTCCACAATGACTATTTTGTCCAGCAAGAGAGTCCTATCTGCCTGCTTTTGGCCCATTTCTGAACCTCACCTATCCATGAACTTCTCGAGATGGCTTTTAAATGTTGCTAATGTGCCCATCCCAACCACTGGATGGCAGTATGGAGCTACATATCCACCAGAGGTGCGAGGCGCTCCTTCCCTCCGCTTGCCTGCAGGTCACCCTTCAGTAAGGTGTAGCACCTTCCCGATCAGAGTCATGTGAAGCCATGGGTGCAGATGGTGAAAGGTCACACGAGCAGCTGGTGCATATCACAAGTCCTGGTTATACGACCATGGACTTCAGGCAGACAATCTCTGAAGAGTAATGAGAATGGCTGGGGTCACACTGCCCAGAAGAAGTCAATGGCAAACCACTTCTGTAAAGGATTATTGCCAAGAAAAATCATGGTCATGGAAAGACCACGATCGCCCACGTCATATGACACGGCACAAAATGATGACGATGAATGTGCCCACCTCAATCACAATTTCTGGCCAGCTTATTGCAAATATGCACCACCTTGTGTGTGAAAAAGCTGCCCCTGATGTCCCTTTTAAATGTCTCAGCTTTGAACTTAAAACAATGTCCTCTTATTTTTAGAATGCCCTGCTCCTGCGGGGAAAAAAAAACTTATTTGCTTACACTCTATCCGTGCCCCTGATGATCTTGTATCCCTCTGTCGGATCCCTCTTCCCCAAATCTCCTATGCTCCAGGGTATAAAGTCCCACTCTGCACAACTCTTCCTTGTAACTCAGTCACCCTCGCCCACCCTCAGTCCAGGCAACATCCTGGTAAATCTTTTCTGCACTCTTTCTAGTTTAATAACAAGGTCACTTCTCTTGTGAAACGTTACAATTTTAGAAATCTACGTAAGTTTGAAGATAAATTGCAGAAAATAATTTAAAAAGGAAATAAAAATCAAGAAAGGATTTGAAGATTCGGTAATTAAAATATATTTTAACAAATTATTTCTACAAACCGATGCAAGATGGAGGGTTTTGACCTGAAATGCCAACATTTTATTGCACTCCATAGATGTTGAGTTCTTCCAGTATTTTGTGTGTGTTGCTCAAGATTTCCAGCATCTGCAGAATCTCTTGTGTTTAATACAAGAATAGGTTCAAGTTTTATTAGGATAACTTGGTGCCATGATACAATAGTTAGAGCTGCGGCTCACAGCTCCTTCCTGACCTTCGGAGATGTCAGTGTGACCTCTGCATATTGCCTTCATGACTGCAAGGTACTCCCCTGGCCCCTCCAGTTTTTTGCCCTCGCCCCACAGGTATGTTGGAAGGTCAATTGACTGTAAAATTGTCAATTAACGTGGATTAGTAGTAAAACGAATCAAAGGGGATTTGAAGGGCATGTGAAATATGGAAGTTCAAAGTAAATTTATTATCAAAGTACATATATATCGCCATATACAACCCTGAGATTCATTTTCATACAGAGAGGGGAATGGAACTAATAGCATTGTTCTTTTGGGAGCTAGCATAGATCCAATGGACGGAGTAGCCTCCTTTTTATTGTTATAAGATAACATATTTAAATTATCTTAATGGTGCATACAAGATGTCCAACAACACTTTACAGGGAATTAATTGCTCTGAGAAATGGAGTCCAAAGGGTCAAAAGCAAGGGGCTTTGAAAAGCCCTTCAAAATGAGGACAGAAACTCAGGCCGATGGTCTTTGTCGAATGATACAGCAGAGAGTAATGCAGTTGGCATCTATTGTGGAGTGTTTGATACAGCACCGAAAGAGACCATTCTGGCTGTTTGGTAGAACCATTCAGCCTGTTCTGAAAAGAAATGCTGTTGTCATCTATTGTGGAGTGTTTGGTTGGAAGAATTCTGAGCAGATTTATGCACCATTCCTTTCTGCATGAAATTCACATGTGAATTTCACACTTCAGTGTGAGCTTGTTTCCTTCTCAATGAAGTAACAAAATTGTGATGCAGAATGTGGTTCAAAGTAGGAACCGGCAGGTTACTATTCAGAATCAGAATCAGGTTTAATATCATCGGCATATGTTGTGAAATTTGTTAACTTTGTGGCAGCAGTACAATGCGATACGTAATAATAGAGAGAGAAAGAGAACTTCTAAATTATAGTAAGTATATATTAAATAGTTAAATAAGTCGTGCAAAGAAAAGGAAATTTTAAAAAGTAGTGAGGTAATGTTCATGAGTTCAATTCAGAAATCGGATGGCAGTGGGGAAGAAGCTGTTCCTGAATCATTGAGTGTGCGCCTTTCGGCTTCTGTACCTTCTACCTGATGGTTGCATTGAGATGAGGGCATGCCCTGGGTGGCGGGGGTCCTAAATGATGGATGTGGCCTTTCTGAGGTACCGCTCCTTTTTGTGCATAAAGCCACAAAAAAAGCAAAATCTAATACATCACGGTGCCCCCGGTGAACTACTGTGGAATTGAATCCAGCCCACTGCCTTTGAAGGAGTATATTTTTAATGATTGATCTGTAGTAATTATTTTCCACATAATTCCTAGCATTCACATCTGATGCCCAGCTGGTAATGTTGCCGGTGAAAAATTTCAACAATTTGTTATCAGTTGGTGGAAGATTCAGATTCATGTGACTTACATTTTTAGCTATTACTCTGGAAAAACTTCAAATATTTCAGACTTAATTAATATTAAATTCAAGCTTTATACCTTTATCAACAATGCGTACAAATTAGAATATGTCTTGGACTGAGATATAACAGTACAGAACCAAGGGAGTTACATATGGTATGAATTAGAGGCAACAGTTCAAGTTAAAAATACAGTAAAGGGCATTAACCTGATATATTAAACATTATTCATGTCATGGAGTCGTGCCAGATTGATTATCTAGTGGGTGACAATGCTATGAAATGGTTTAATGGATGCTATGTTAAATAGTTACAAGAGGGAGGTCAAGACAATTGAACTGAATACTCCTTCATTTTAATCTTGAACAACCTATAAACAATTCTGGTAGTATGCTGTAAGGTGTATGTACATTTATAAACTATAACGTTCTAAATCTATCATAGGACGTTGCCTGGATGCATTCTTTACTGGTCTCATTTCAGTCACTATGTTTTACTAGTCAGAGGAGCCCACGTTAACTGGGAAGATACCTTGGTGCAATCTGCCCTTGTTAACTTCCCAAGGAAATGCCAGTACTCTGATGCAGAGTATCACTGATTTAAAATGCCAGATGACTATATGTTTCATGGAAAAATGCCACAAGTCAAGCAATGGTGCTCCCAGAAATTTAATTCAGCCTGTATTCTTTGAAGGAGTCTATTTTAATGATTGTAGCTATTTTCTTCACGTTTCTTAGTTTTCCCATGGGCACTTGTCACTTTGCTAATGTCAACATCTCTGATAGGATTTTTATTTCTGTATGTGCAAAACTGGATGAATAAATAAAAATGTGCATAGACTGCATGATCAATGTCATTACTAAAGAGCATTCTGTCCAAAGTAGTCTCCATAATCAATAACTAAAAACAAAGTTTTTTTCAGATATTTCTCAAATAGTTAAATTAAATAAGTAGTGCAAAAACAGAAACAAAAAAGAAAGTGAGGTAGTGTTCTTGGGTTCAATTTCCATTCAGAAATCGGATGGCAGAGGGGAAGACACTGTTCCTGAATCGCTGAGTGTGTGCCTTCAGGCTCCCGTACCTCCTCCCTGACGGTAACAGTGAGAAGAGGGCACGTCCTGGATTTTCCTAACTTACGTCGAGAAAATCTAAAACAAAATCACCCCAAAGGACACACTTGGAATTTTATTTTAATTTATTTGCACAAAATAAAATTTTGTACCAGTAAGATGAGTTAACAATTCACCATTTGTATTCACATCAATTGAGATTTATGAATGACACGTGAGACTTTCTAAATACATATGGAGACTACAGACTATATTTGTCTGTGGGTCTATTGAGCAGTGATGTGGGGGTAATGACTGACAGATGGTGGTAAATGTAACTATCAATGTGACTCTAATTCAGTGAGTGTTGTCATTGTTACTAATTTCAATTTAATTTTACACTGACAGAAAGTTGATGCATCTTTTGTCTTCAACTTCTGTCTGAATATTTATGATTTTAATCATCATAATAACCTGATTTCTAGAAGACCTGCAGAAAAGCTCTGACTAAAGGCTGAAGTAGATGGTGTATATGGAATGGGGTGTGAAAGATTCCCATGTATAGATGTAAATGTAGAATTGAAAGTTCGAAGTAAATTTTATTATCAGAGTATATACAAATCACTACATACAACCCTGTGATTCTTTTTCCTGTGGGCATACTCAGCAAATCTATAGAACAGTAACTGTAAACAGGATCAGTGAAAGAGCAAGAGCACAGAAGACAATGAAGTATGCAAATGGAAATATAAATAAATAGCGATATTTAACGAGAGCATGAAATAACAAGATAAAGAGTCCTCAAAGTGAGATCATTGGTTGTGAAAACATCTCAATAGATGAGTTAGTTATCCTCTTTTGTTCAAGAGCCTGATGATTGAGAGGTAGTAACTGTTCTGAATCTGGTGGTGCGAGTCCTGAGGCACTTGTACCTTCTACCTGATGGTCTGGGTGGTGAGGACCTTTGACGATGGATGCTACTTTCCTATGACAGCGTTTCCTGTAGATGTGCTCAAGGGTTGGGATGGCCTTACCCACGAAGAACCGGACCAAATCCACTACCTTTTGCAGGATTTTCCATTCAAAGGCATTAGTGTTCCTATGCCAGGCCATAATGCAGCCAGTCAATGTACTCCCCACTACACATCTATAAAAGTTTGTCAAAGTTTTTGATGACATACCAAGTCCCCACAGACACTCCTAAGAAAGTAGAGGCGCTGTCATGCTTTCTTTGCAATAACATTTATAGGATGGGTCCAGGACAAGTCCCACGAGATAGTGACATGCAGGAATTTAAAGTTACTGACCATCTCCACCTCTGATCCTCTGATGAAGACTGGCTCATGGACCTTTGGTTTCCATCTCCTGAAGTCTACAATCAGTTCCTTGGGTTTGCTGACATTGATTGAGAGGTTTTTGTTATGACACCACTTGAATATGGCATTGAAGCTGTACTTAGCCAAACAGTCATAAATGTAAATCGAGTAGAGCAGGGGGCTAAGCACACAGTTTTCTGGTGCACACGTGCTGATGGAGATTGTGGAGGAGATGATTTTCCCCCATCTGAACTGACTGGGGTCTGCAAGTGAGGAAATCCAGGATTTATTTGCACAAGGGGGTATTGAGGCCCAGGTCTTGGAGTTTATTGATCAGTTTTGAGAGGATGATGCTATTAAATGCTGAGCTGTAATTGATAAAAAGCATCCTGATGTATGAATCTTTGCTGTCAAGATAATTTTATTAATACACACAAAATGTGAGGAATGAATAGTCAACATTTTCTTCTTTATTCCGTATTCTATATTTCATTCCTCTACTTAGATGCTGCCTGACCTGCTGAGTTCCACAAGTATTTTGTGTGTGTTACTCTGGATTTCCAGCATCTGCAGAATCTCTTGTGTTTATAATCTCATTAAACAGCGGAGCAACTGTGAGGACTGATGGACCCAATCCTGCTTCTCATGTAAAAATTTTTTAAAATCTGAAGTAAAAATTAAAAAAAAACAGAACTAATTTTCATCTACTACCAATAACCAATGATCCAATAGCATTACCTTAAAATGTTAGCACAATATTATGATGCTGTGGTTGATAAAGTACTTACCTTCCTTTTATTAAACTACTAACTTCCATCAATATGTTATTTTGATTTAGGTATCTTATGCTTTGAACCTAAGGTAGCAGAGTGATGTTTCAAGAGCAATAATGTACATTAGTTCACACATTTTTGGCCCAGAGCTCTACTTTTTTATTGGCTAAATATGTGTTCCTTAAAAATAATCCATGCAGAAATCACATCTTTTTATAGCAAAGTGATTCATATAAATCTGAATCTAATCAGCGCATTAGACCTGATGTCTTTTCTGTTCAAGAAGTTGATTTCTTGACACCAAATCCACTGGTAGGTCCGTGACAAAAGCATTGCATTCTGTTTGGAGATTCCGGTATCGAGTCATGTGCCTACTTCTGGTTGGCCTCTTGGGTAAGTTTCCCAGTTCTAGATGGTTTGACTGGAGGAGAAGAGGAGTAAAGCAAATTGATCAAAGAAAAGCATTGACTGTGAACATTGGCAGCGAATCCTTGCCCTGTCTGCGGGGTGAACTGCAGAATCCACACAGACTCACCCACCACAATCCCTCCGTCTTCTGGCCTAGCACCAGTAAACACACTCAATATGTAACCAGCCAATATATGCAAAAGCAACAAATTCCAGGAGCTGGGAAATCTTAATTTAAAATGGGGCATCAGAATATTAGAAAAACAACATATTGATATAAGTTACAGGTCAGGCAACATTAGCAGAGTTCACATTTCAGGTTGCTGTCCATTCTAATAAAATGTCTCAGATCTGAATTGTTAACTCTCTACTTTTCTCCACAGATGCTGCCTGACCTATTCAGAACTTGATATCATTTAGGCATAGTAGCATCACGGTAATCCAGCCATCTGAACCAATGGTCTGAAGACATGAATTCTAAGCCCAACATGTTGGTGGGGAGCTGTAAATTCAGCCGATATAACTAACTCTGGGACACAGTGACTAGATTGTCATTGGAACCCACCCTGGTTTGCTTCAGTCAAGGAAAATTGCTGGCCTTATCCAATCTTGCCTCTAATATGACCACAACAACATGGCTGGAACTTGACTGCTTTCTGAAAATGACCCAGAGAGCTAATTATTATAAGGCCCATGAATAAATGGGAAAAAATATATATTCTCTTGTTATTCCAAGCAACAGCACTTTATTACAAAACAGGAAGACCTGTTTTATTCAAAGGAAATCTGTTTATGTCGATGCAGGAACCAAAAAAAGGTGCATGGAATCATAACATGTTTTTCTTGGTGTGTTGACATCCTCTTTAGTTTGCCATTCGAATACCGCTCCAGCTTTAGAGAAGTAACGATTAAGGTTATTGAAGCTCGGCGTCTATAGAGCTGTTCTTGGTAGTTGCCTTTCCAATGTGAATTTAGATTATTTCTAATTTTGTTTGCAGCCCATCACAAATCCGCTGCCACAAATGGCTCTGACAAGCCTCTCAGTCAGCCCCAGCTCTGCCCTGCCTGGGGATACAATCAATTCATCAGTTAACACTACCTTTGTTGATGCAAATGTTCCTGCACCTGCTGCTTCTGGAGAAGGTAGTGTGGTAAGTACAATTGCATCAAATTAAGTCGAGTCTCCAACAAAGAAAGAGGCCATTTGTCCCCTCTGGTCTAGCTGCCAACCGGGCCTCTGCCAGTGCTTTTTCTGACTTGCCCCTTATCCCTCCATCCACATTTCCTTCATATACATGTTGAGCCTTCACTCAATTGCTTCAAAGCCATTTGCTTCAACCATTCCACGTGGCAGTGAGTCCACCTTTTCACCGCACTCTGGTAAAGAAGTTCCTCCTAATTTCTTTACTTGATCAACTGTTAGCTGTTTCATATTAATGCCCTGGAGTAACGGTTTCACCATTACAACTCATCCACGCTAACAAACTGTTCTTGAACATAAAAGGGCTTTAATCGCATCTCCTCCAATCCAGCCAACTCGAATTCTCCTGATAGTTGCATTCACTGGCACGTTTCATCCAGACCTTCATTCTTTGGAGTTTTACTGTCAAAACTGGATGCAGTACATGGTAGGTATTGTGTGATGCACTGTAGTAACTCTCCACGAATTGTTTGACTCAATCTCTCAAGATATTCAACTCCAACAACTAAAAGGTCAAAAGTGGCAGTTGATTGGGAGAACCTTTTTCCCAATCAACACCAAGTTGACATGAAAAAGTGTGTTGCTTCGTTACTGTTGTTGTGCAGAATCTTGAAATTCCTGACAAATAGTGGCTTGGAATAAGTTTTACTACACAGATAGAATGAGTTCCAGAAAGTACCTTCTCAAAAAATGAGACAAAAGAGACTGCAGATGCTGGAATCCTGCACACTGGAGGAACTCAGTGGGTCAGGCAGCTTCTAAGGAGAGAAATGGATAGTCAACATTCTTGGAACCGGAATCATCAAATGTGCATTCCCCTCCCTAGTTGCTGCCTGACTCGATGAGTTCCTCCAGTGCTTTCTGTGTTGCACCTACCCAAGGACAATCGAGATTTGGTCCTCTTATGTCACTGGTGCAGGAATTTACCAGGGCAATAACCTAGTCCTAACTATCGTCCATTGCTCCACCAATGAACTTACCAACATGAGATGTTCTTTTGTGGGATGATCAGCAATCCATAACTCCTCAGAAAGTGGATCAAACACTTCAAAGTTCAAAGTACATTCATTACCAAAACATGTATAAATTATACAACCTTGAGATTTGTCTCCTTACAGGCAGCCACAAAACAAGAAACCCGAAAGAACCCCTTAAAAAAACAGACCAACAAGCACCCAATACAGAGAGAGAGAGAGAGAGAGAGAACACAACTCATGCAAACAACAGTATTCTGAACAAAAGTGAGTCCATAGACACGAAGCCTGGAGCAGGCCGATGGCCTCAGTCTCAGTGTCACGGACAGCGGAGTCAACATCGTGGAGCAGTGAACAGAAACAGGCTGACCCTTGCCTCCAGTCCTGACTCCCTGCCTTTTCGATCCATCCAGCTGGCATTTAAATTGTCCAAATATCAGGTCACTCCTTGCTCTAGGACCCAGGGCCTGTTGCATCGATACGCTCTGGGCCTAGACCCTGCCACCACATTCAAACTTTCCAAATCGACCTGGCCACTTCCAGACAACATGATGGTCAAATTCTTTCCATTATGAATCTGCTTGTGTTTGATGCTTTAGATTGTTTCAAGTTACATCCTCCTTCGGGCAGGGATGTAGCAGGCACTGACTGCCCTTGGGCCGACTTCTGCAGTACCTTGTTTCCCTGGACATTGGTGCATGAGGAAGAATTCCCCTCAGAAAACACCACGACTTGGTGAATGACCAAGGCCATAAAGGACATGACAAACTACTCAAAGAGAGAAACAGAAAACTCTCAGCAGTGGTACAACTCGTTCCGCGTGCTGAGGGAACACAGTTTAAAGTAAATTTATTATCAAAGTACATATATGTCAACATATGCTACCTTGAGATTTATTTTCTTGTTGGCATTCACAGTAAACAAAGAAATACAATAGAATCATTGAAAAACTACACACACACACAGACACACACACACACACAAAGGCTGATGCCTGACAAGTAACCGATGTGCGAAAGAAGACAAACTGTGCAAATATAAAATACTGAGAACATCTCAGTGTTACTTACGCTCAGTGGCCACTTTATTAGGTACACCTGTACACCTGCTTGTTAATACAGATATCAAATTAGCCAATCACATGGCAGCAACTTTATGTATAAAAGCATGCAGACATGGTCAAGAGGTTCAGTTGTTGTTCAGACCAAACATCAGAATGGGGAAGAAATGTGTTGTGAGTGACTTTGACTATGGAATGATTGTTGGTGCCAGATGGGGTGGTTTGAGTATCTCCTAACCTGCTGATCTCCTGGAATTTTCACTCACAACATTCTCTAGAGTTTACAGAGAATGGGAAAGGAACAAAAACATCAGGTGAGTGGCAGTTCTGTGGGCGAAAAAGCCTTGTCAATGAGAGAGGTCAGAGGAGAATGGCCAGATTGGTTCAAGCTAACAGGAAGGTGACGGTAACTTAAATAATCACGTGTTCCAACAGCAGTGACCAGAAGAACATCTCTGAATGCACAACGTGTCGAACTTTGAAGTGGATGGGCTACAGCAGCAGAACATATTGCATACACAGTGGTACCTCATGTACCTTATAAATCAGCCACTGAGTGTAAAATGCTTTGTAATAGTATTACAAAGAATCTCTGTGCCTTGCTAAAGGTGCCCTCATTAAAATATGCCATCCAGTGTAGTCATTTCAACCACAGAGTAGGGCAGGGAGTCAATGCCCCTGGGTGTCAAGATGAAGTTGGTGATAAACATTTTTTTAAGTTTGGCATCTTCCATGCTGGAGGTATTTGCAACATTTTGCAGTTTCTGCATCATTTTTTTTCTGTGAGGGAGCTCAGAGTGACTCTGGTTAAAGAATTTAGTCAAACTTCAGCCTCTCTTACTAGGGGAAGCAGGCAGGTGTACTTTAGCATTACTGGCTTCCATTCGCTGTTTCGTTTGGCTGTATTCATGGGTGTTCATTTATGGTTGAATGACAATTAAACTTGAAATTTATAATAATACCATGGCCTTTCTTGGGGGGGGGGCACAGGTCAGCATTGTCGTGTACTGAAACTAAATGGGAATTGGTGCCCAGGTGACCTTGGACCACACGGATCACATGAATCAGAGCAGCGATCCTGACAACAACCCCACGGCCTTCATCAGCAGCTCTGCCACTCCAATCTGCAGAGTGATTGCTGGATGATTTGCTACGTGTGCTGGTACCATACCGTAGTGGTTAGCATAACGCTTTACAGTATAGGCAACTCAGGTTCAAACCCCGCAATTGCCCGTAAGGGCTTGGTTCGTTCTCCCCGTGACCACTTGTGTTTGCTCTGGTTTCCTCCCACAGTTCAAAGACGTACTGGTTGATAGGTTAATTGGTCATTGTACATTGTCCTGTAATTAGAGTAAGATTAAATTGGTGATTGTTGGGCGACTTGGCTCGAAGGGCCACAAGGGACTATTCCATGCTGTAACTCAGTAAATAAATAAATCAATGTCATCACTATGACATCCTGATACATCTTGCACACGCGCACACACGCAAACACACATACACGCAGGAGACATAGACTGAGAGCTAAGTATCTTCAAGTACGTACAATGGCAAAATGAAGCAATACTTTTGCTCCCAGCCTGAGAAGTGGGGACAGCAACATCTGGAAGAGCAGGTTATGAAGAAGAGCCCAGCCCAAAATGCCAACGGTTTATTCCTTTCCATAAATACCACCTGACCTACTGGATTCCTCCAGCATTTTGTGTGTGTTGCAGAGGTCATGGTTTTCTGTTTGTTGCATAGACTCATCACCTTGCCCTTGCCTGCTGCTGTGTGGTGGGCAATTCAGGAGCAGGTCTATGTGGAAGAGAAAGAGGAAGAGAAGAAAGAGGGATGGAGGTGTGCAGGAGAATCTCGACATCTCCTTTGTACCCGGGCTATGCACAAAGGACACAGCTGAGTGTGATGCTGGTAACCCGAACACTAGTTTCACCTAGAGAACAACTTTCTCTGCCACTGACAATCACAAGATCTATATGTCCCCCGAGTAAATATTCCAAAACAGACAGGGGAATGAAATCATGGCGTCCGTAAGCATTCCCTCAGCTTTGCCTTGCAAGTGACTTTGATTGTTTTGATGCTCCAGTGCATTTCTATGCTGAAGATGGACCATAGCAAGTGAGAAGTTGCTCAGGAGAATTGGCCTCGGAGGGCACCATTGAGACATTTTGGCTTTAGTCTTAACTGTGCACTGCAACATCTTTGGTTTTGCACAGTTCGTTTTCTTTTGCACACTGTTTGTTTGTCAGTCTTTATGTGTAATTTTTCATTGATTCTAATGTATTTCTTTGTTCTAAAGTTCATAGTAAATTTTATTATCGAAGAATATAATGTCACCGTACACAACCCCGAGATTCAGCAAACCTATAGAATAGTAACTATAACAGAGTCAATGAACAACCACCAAAATAGGGCTTTCGACCAGAGTGCAGAAGAAAACAAACTCTGCAAATGCAAAAAAAAGAAAAATATAATATAAACAAATAAGCAATAAATATCAAGAGCATGAGATGAAGACTCCTTGAAAGTGAGTCCATTGGTTGTGGGAACAGTTCAGTGACGGGACAAGTGAAGCCCAGTGAAATTACCCCTTTGTTGAAGAGCCTGATGGTTGAGGGGTGGTAACTGTGAATACTTGCAAGAAAATAGATCTCAGAGTAGTACATGTTGACGTATACATACTTCGATAATAAGTTTACTTTGAACTTTGATCTTGGCAGGGGTGCCATCGGCGTCTCAAAGTCAAAGAAAACTTATTATCAAATTACTTGTATGTTACCATACCGATATACTCACTTGAGATTCAGTTTCTTCCAGGCACTTAACACGAAAATAAAGAAATGCAATAAAATTTACGAAAAACTATACATAAACAAAGACTAACAAATAACCAGTGTGCAAGAGAAGCCAAATTGTGCAAATCTGTGCAAATCTCAGTGATCCCAGTAACCTATTGATGGGCAAGCTGCTGGGAGTGTTGTGACAGCCTACAAGGATATCCTTAGCCTCGATGGCAGTGGTCTGAACTTTCCTACTAACAAGTTGACCCTACTAAGTTCCACCACAGCTCTTGGGCTGCAGACTGCTACTGTTCTGCAACCTCGGCCAGCAGAGAATGGCTTTGTCGGCAGTCTGGCAGCAGAGTTAGTCGCAACTCTGTGTTTGGAAAGTGGGTCTCCATGTTAAAATCAATGGTGATGGTCCTTGCGCACTACTTGATCGCCGACATGGGCTCTTTGAATTTCCAAAACACTAACTCTTTCCATTGTGCAAACTTGTCAGTGTTATTCCAGAATCCACTTCCATATGAATATGTGTGGGAACCGGTACTCTGGTGAGCTGGGATCTACCATTGCGTTGCTCCATACCCTGGGCTGAAACTGGGTTTCATCCCAGGTAATTTCCTCCTCTAGGCTGTCTTCCTAAGTGTGTGGGGTCTCAGTACGAGAACAAGCAGTTACAAGTAGGCTGGCAACACCCTATTGTTGTTATTCCTTGGGGCAGGGTAGGTCTCTAGGGTCATTGAAAGTCAAATGGATAAACTTGAGCTGAAAGAGAGGGTAAGTACGCGGTGGGCGTTCACTTCAGCTTAGATCATAGTTTGAGGAGTTTGTGGGATGTGAGGAGGAGGACAATGATATCTTTGATGGTTTCTCAATCCCCCCTCCTCCCCATATTGGTCATAGGCTCAGCGATGCTTATCCCAGTGACGGCTAGCACTGTCCTCTCGTAGGGGGTCAGGGCAACCACCACCCTTCTGGTAGGTTGGAAATTAAAACACCGCAGATGCTGGAAATCTGAAAGAAAAGAAATGTAATACTCTGGCCAGGGAGTCTCTGTAGAGGGAGAAACAGAGTGAATGTTTCATGTCGATGATCTGTCATCGGTTCCATGACCTGAGAGAGAGATGCAGCATGCATGCAAGAAGGAGAGAGATACTTGTGCAATTTATTTGACTGATGTGGCTGCACCGAGTGACAAACTGACAAGTGTATTACAGCCTGTGGGATGCGAGTGAGAGTTTGCTGGGATGCTAAGCGTTATGACGGGGTTGCATTCCTGTGTACTGCTCATGACCCACACAGTTCGCAAATCGGAAATGCAGCTGTGTTCCCAGAAGGCAGAGGACGCCCGCAGGCCCCACGGTAACCGGCAAATCCATCCTGCCTGCCTTTCAAATACTCATTCACGTGTATGGCCTGCGGCATTCACAACTGGGAAAGGACCCGAACACGGCGCAAAGATAATGGGTATGAAATCTGTAGCAGACAGCAAGCATTGGGCCAAGTGAAGTTCACTGCTGCAATACCATTTGTAGATGTTCTCAGTAACCTTGACCATTTGTCAATGAACTTCCTACGCTGCTGCAGCTACTGTAGGTCCTCGCGCCTCGATACCCTGTTTTGCCTTCCGCAGCTAATTCATTTTGAACTTGCATCCAGAGTTTCCTCAACCCAGTGGGTACAGGACATTGCCCCCTCCCCATCTCCTCCAGTGCAGTGTTTGAAACCTTAGAACTGCACCTCCACCAATTCCCCAGAGCCGGTCATCTTTATTCACAACTCCCGGTACCTGCTCCAAACACCAAGTATCTCCAGGTGAAGGCTAGCCGACCTGTGGGTTGTACATGCTAACTAACGATTGCACAAGCCTTGAACGAGGCTTGCTGGAGACAGATCAACAGGCTAATTTTCTGTCGCTATTAATAGTCTGCATTGCAATGAACAGGCAGAACTTAATCTCACATTTGAGTACTATCCATTCCAGCACCCCAATGCATCAGTGTCATCTCCCATGAGTTTACCTTGCTTACTTCCACACAACTGCATTCCATATAACTGCTGTTCCTAAAGATTTTTTTAATACTTGTTGATGTTTTTAGCCAATTCCTCCAAAGTTTACTGTGTAGAAAAAAAGACTGTCAGCAAAAATTAGCATGCTCTGTCATTCTCCTTACCAGGACCTATATATAGAAGGAAAGAGTTTGAAATGTCATCAGGCTCAGTTCTAAACTTAGTTGCCTTGTGATTACCTGTTCTGTGTGGCGAGCCTCTCTCTTTAGACTGAACTCAGCAGAGGTCAAGCTGTCAGCATGAACGCATCGATATCGTTGATGGAATTGTGCTCCCCTCTCTTGGCAGAGCGAGCCGGTCGCCGGGAGCACCAGAGGCAACGGCGGAGGCGCGGAGGCAGCGACGCCTCCCAGCCAGGGCGGCGTGCTGCAGTTCTTCACCAAGCTGCGGAGGCACGCCAGCTTAGAAGGAGCAAGCCCCTACTTCAAGATCAAAAAATGGAAGTTTGAAACAAGTCAGAGAGCACTGAGCCTCGATACCAGAGGTAAGGTGATAAGAATTTGGGTGATTCCTTTTATTTACTTGGACCAGAGGCCTCTGTTCATTTGACAAGGAGTGCAATCACATGATGTAACATAGCAGCAGAAGCCATTCATCCCATCATAATAATACTAGATCTAAATGCCAGTTGGATTATTTATTTACTTATTTTTATTTATTGTGATACAGTGTGGAGTAGGCCCTTCTGGCCCTTCCAGCCGCACCACCCAATTTAACCCTAGCCTAATCACAATTTATAATGACCAATTAACTTACCAACCGGTACGTCTTTGGACTGTGGGAGGAAACCAGAGCCTCTGGAGGAAACCCACGCGGTCACGGGGAGAACGTACAAGCTCCTTGAATCCGTGCCGCTGGTTCTGTAAAGCATTGTGTTAACCACTGAACTATCATGCCGCCCCAATCAGTCTTACTCCTGCACTCTCAGCCCTGAGTTTTCAGGGTGTGACTTCAATTGCAGGCATTCCCTGGGTTACGTGAGAGTTCCCTTCCTGAGATCTGTCTATAAGTCAATTTCTCTGCAAGTCAGAAACTCCGGTTAGGCCACACTTAGAGTATTGTGTTCAATTCTGGTGACCTCCTTATAGGAGGGATGTGGAAGCTTCAGAGAGGGTGCAGAGGAGATTCACCAGGATGCTGCCTAGACTGGAGAGCATGTCTTGTGAAAAAAGATTGAGCATATAGGTACATGTTCAGCACAGCATCGTGGGCCAAAGGGCCTGCATTAGACCATAAGACCATCAGACCATAAGACAAAGGAGCAGAAGTCGGCCATTCAGCCCATTGAGTCTGCTCTGCCATTTTATCATGAACCGATCCATTCTCTCATTTAGTCCCACTCCCCCGCCTTCTCACCATAACCTTTGATGCCCTGGCTACTCAGATACCTATCAATCTCTGCCTTAAATACACCCAATGACTTGGCCTCCACTGCTGCCAGTGGCAACAAATTCCATAGATTCACCACCCTCTGGCTAAAAAAATTTCCTCGCATAAATTTCTTCGTATTATGCTGTAAGTTTTCTACGTTTCTATGTTTTTTATCTTTGGAGCGAAGGATGATGAGAGGTGACTTACAGAGGTGTATAAGATGAGATGAATAGACAGAGTGGATAGCCAGTGCCTTCCCAGTGCAGAAATGGCGAATACAAGAGGGCATCATTTTTAGGTTATTGGAAGAAAGCATGGGGTATGTCAGAGATAGTTTCTTTTTTAACACAGAGTGATAAGTGCTTGAAATGCACTGCCAAGGGTGATGCTAGAGGTAGACACACCAGAAAAATTTAAGAGACTCTTAGATAGGCACATGGAGGAAAGGAAAATAGAGGGTATGTGGGAGGAAAGAGTCAAATTGACCTTGGAGTAGGTTGAAAGGTCGGCACAACATTGTGGGCCGAATGGCCTGTACTGTTCTATGTTCTACAGTATGTCAATTTTCCTTAGTGGCCCACATTTTATAACTGCAGATATTTGCTATCATCGCATTCAAAAATCACCCACTTGCTACCTATAATTAAACTAATGTTACATATCCAGTATTCAGTCATTAAGGAATACCATAAAAATTTTATTACTATTATTACCAGCTTGTTAGTGAGGATAAGCTCCCGCTTCCTTTTAAAATCCTTCAAGTGATATGTGTCTCGTATAGCCCCTGACAACCAAGTCCAGCTCCTGGCCTTCAAGTGTGGCTTAGCTACTGAGCTTGGCAGAACTATTTCTACTGACGGGAGAAGGAGCACAGTCAGTTTACTGGCGCTTTTGTCAGATGGGGCTCGGCAGCCGTAGTTGGCTGCTCACCTTGGAGAAGGAAAACTCTGATCTCAAGCCTCCACTCCCTTGCAGCTATACCCACTCATGAGGAAGGCTTCAGGATAAACCCTGAGAAAAAATCCAGAGCTGGAGACCCTAAGGCAGACCTACATTGAGTTCAATGATGACTGGTAACTTCTGCAATGCCGGCCGGTGCCAAACTGTATCGGTCTCTGCCGTTCCATTGGATTCATCAGCTGCATGGAGCCTGCTGCATGTATAACAGCTTGCTCTCCACATCGTACTGCTCTGGACGGCGTATCAAATAGACAGCTCGGCCACAGTGTCCATGGTTGACCCCAACCAATGGAGAACCTCATTACCAGATTGAAAAATGTTATTAAAAGAATATATTTGAGAATTAGTCTAAAGCCAGATTTTCTTAGCCTTGGGAACCCCTGTACTTCTCAAACAAGTGGTCCTAACACCAGTTCTTTCAGATCATGGGTTTCAGATTCTTCACAACCCCTTGACAGAAAAGTATTTCCTCAATGCCCCATCCATTCATTTTACCAATTATTCTGCACACCCCAGTTATTGATCTCCCTGCTCAGGGAAATAGGACCCTAGGAGTCTCAAAATACTCTTAGAGTTCTCAAAATCAGTCCCTTAGGAGTCGGTTTCCAATAACTGGGCAAGTTTGTTGCATTTCATAAAATTACACATCTTCACAAGTAATTTGCTAATTATGCCGAGGGTTTGAAGGATTGAATTTTTGTGACAGAGGTGGTGGCCATTCAGCCCGTTAAGTCTATGTCAATTCCTGATAGAAAAGTCCTGTCAATCCTCACTTTCTCCCCACAGCCCTGTGTTTGTCCTCATTTGTCCTGGTGCAGCTTTCCTTTGCTTCTCATGCATTGATTACCTTAAATGAAGCTAGGTGATCTGGTTTACCTATGTTCAAAAGGAACCAATAATTACATTAATTTAATGATGGGTAGCATATTGGTGAATATTGATTGAGAAGATAGCAAGCTTCTCATAAACATGAGAACACCTGCAGATGCTGGAAATTGAAAGCAACACACACAAAATGCAGGAGGAACTCAGCAGGTCTGTCCATGTCTATGGAAATGAGCACATAGTCGACGTTTCAAACTGAGGCCCTTCATCGGGGCTGGAAGGGAAGGGGGTAGACGCCAGAATATAAAGTTGGGGTGGAGAGGAAGGAGGATAGTTAGAGGGTGACAGGTAAAGTCAGGAAGGTGGGAAAAGCAAAGGGTTGGAGAGGAAGGAATCTAACTGGAGAGGAGAGTGAACGATAGATGAAAGGGAAGGAGGAGGGGCACTGCGAGAAGTGACAGGCAGGTGAGAAGAGGCAAAAGGCCAGAGTGGGGAATAGAAGAAGTTGGGGGGGGGGAGGGCGAAAATTTTTTTACCGGAAGGAGAAATCGATATTCATGCCGTCAGGTTGGAGGCTATCCATATGGAATATAAGGTGTTGCTCCCCCACCCTGCCCACCCTGAGGGAAGCCTCATCTTGGCACAATGTCGGAACAGGAACGGGACTCAGAATTAAAATGTTTGGCCACTAGGAATTTCTGCTTTTTGGCGGATGGAGCAGAGGTGGGATGATGATGCGGTCCCCCAGTGGAGAGGAGGCAAGTATCTGCTAGTTATACAACGTAGGTCACTAGAATAAATGGACATAGAACAGTACAGGTGCTGTGTTGACACTTTAACCTACTCCAAGATCAGTGAGGCAGCTTCAGAAAGGGATGGATTGAATTTGTTTATTTTTCTGACCAGGGTCTGTCAGGAGGGCTTACTAATTTCTCTGTGACTACTGTACTAGAAAGGGGAAACTGTTTAGTTAAGTGTGTAACACTTTATGAATAGGAAAAGGGCTACAGATCTCTTCTTCCATACAAGCCTATGGGTCAACTTGTAAAGTAACATAATGTGACAATGGTTTTGTGGACCACTTCATTTCTATTTTTGACGCAAAAGATGATAATGATCTTGTGTAGAATAATGCGAAGGAAAGTTGGCTAGTTTAGAAACATGAAGATCAGCAAGGTGTGCAAACAAAAGGTGAAGGGCCTGTTCAGGGATAGTCTGCCAGTGTCCACCTACCAACTGCGCTCTTCTCAGCCAGAACGATGGCAGCTACCTCGTCATTAACTCCAATAATGTTACAATGAACCAATGGAATAAATGGGTTTCAATGCACAATCTAGCAACAGAATTTTAACAGATTTTAAGAAAGAGTTTATTTTTGTATTAAAGATTAGATTGAAGATTAGCTTTATTTGTCACCTGTCCATCGAAACGTACAGTGAAATAGGTAATTTATCTCAAATCAAATCAGCGAGGATTATGCAAGTGTCACCATGTTACCAGCGTCAACATAGCATGCCCACGCTAATCTAGCGTAACCACAGAGGAGGGAACCAGAGCGGCCAGAGGAGAACCCATATGGTCAGAGAGAGAACATACAAACTCCTTGCAGACAGTGGCAGGAATCAGTCCCCAATGTTACAGCAAGAAAGGTAAAGTGATTGCACTAACCACTATGCTCCTGTGCCACCCTGCACAAATGTAAGAAGGGGGAACAATGAAATGAATAGATTAAATAATGAAAATCCATCTCGGGAAGAACTAATGCAAGTGATTGGATTACATGCTGTGCTTGGCAAAGCTGAAAATGGCCATTTTAAAATCACCTATACTAACTTTAAAAAGAGAACATTCCTATTACTGTAGGTTAAGTGCATGCATTATTATTATTCCAGGTGGTGTATTAACCCGTGTTAGAGAAGAGAGGAGAAGCTGTTAATAGTCCTTCCATCCAAACCTGCAACCTCAATAGAGTTGAGCAATATTCAGTAAGCTCTCATTTGAAATAGAAATACATATAGCTTTCTTCAGGTTGCCTGCATTTCAATGTTGCTGGATTTTCCATAGGAAAGATACTTAAATGTGATATTGACAGACGTAGTCTGTGGGTTTCCTTTGCATCTGTTTAGATTTGGAAAGGTACAGTGGAGACTTACTGTTGCCAGCACACTTTAAGCTTTAAGATTGTTTAAATTCATTTCCAGTACACAAGTGCAAAAGAGAACAAAATAATTGTTACTCCAGATCTGATGTAGCACAAAAAAACACAGTAAGATAAAGAACACAATAATTTAAAAATATAACAAATATAAATATGTAAGATTGTGGGTTAGTCAGTGGAGGTGTAACTGTTCCTGAATCTGATGGTCCTGGGGTGGATGCTACATAGCCTTCTCCCTTCTGGGAGTGGGGCAAACAGTCCAGGATGGGTGGGATCCTTCATGATGTTACTGGCGCTTTTCCAGCACCTTTCTGTATAGATGTCCTAGATGGTGGGTAGACTGGTGCCCGTGATGTGTTGGGCAATTTTGATTACTTTTTTCTGTCCACTCCAGTGCAGTTTCCGTACCATGCAGTGATACAGTCTTTTGGTAAGATTAGATTGGCTGGGACTGTTTTCTTTAGAACTGGTGAAGCTGAGAGGAGTCATAGTCAGAGAGTCGGAGAGCACTACGGTCCATCTAGTTCGCGTTGAACTGTATTCTGCCTAGTCCTATTAACCCTTCACCTGGGCTATAGCCATAGAGTCATAGAACACTACAGCAGAGAAACAGGCCCTTCAGCCCATCCAGTCCATGCCGAACTATTATGCGGCCTAGTCCCATGGAAACTGCACAGGGACGATAGCCCTCCATACTCCTTCCATCCATGTCTTTATCCAAATTTCTCTCAAACTTTGAAATTGAACCCCACTCAAACTCACTACCCTCTGAGTCAAGAGGTTCCCCCTCATGTTCCGCTTAAATGTTTCACTGTTCACCCTTAACCTATGACCTCTAGTTCTACTCTTACCCGTCCTGAGGTGTATAAGACTAAAGGAAGCATAAATAGGAAGGATGTGTTTTCCTTAGCAGAGTGTTAACAAAAATGAGAGGTCATGGAGTTTAAATAAATTGTGGGAGGATTAGAGGGGAGAGGAGGACATACAGTACTGTGCAAAAGTCTTAGGCACCCTAGCTATAAACTACATGTGCCTAAGACTTTCGCACAGTACTGTAGGTTTTGATATTAAAAGGTGTTCAGAAATATACCTGAAGAGCTGTGTGTGTACAGACATGAATGTAATGTTTTAAAGTTCAAAGTAAATTTTATGATCCAAGAACGTATATGTCACCATATACAACCCTGAGATTCATTTTACTGTAGGCATACTCAGCAATTCTATAGAATAGTAGCTATATAGGATCAATGAAAGATCAACCAGGGTGCAGAAGACAGCAAACTATGAAAATGCAAATATACGTAAATAGAATACGTAATGAGAACATAAGATAATGAGGTAAAGAGTCCTTAAATTGAGATAATTGGTTGTGGGAACATCTCAATAGATGGACAAGTGAGAGTAGTTATCCCCTTTTGTTCAAGAGCCTGATGGTTGAGGGGTAGTAACTGTTCTTGAACCTGGTGGTGTGAGTCCTGAGGATCTTGTACCTTCTACCCGATGGCAGCAGTGAGAAAAGAGCATGGCCTGGGTGGTGAGGATCTCTGATGATGGATGCTGCTTTCCTACGACAGTGTTTCATATAGATGTGCCTAATCGTTGGGAGGGCTTTACCCATGATGAACTGGCCCGAATCCACTATCTTTTGTAGGATTTTCCATTCAAGGGCATTAGTGTTTCCATACCAGGCTGTGATGCAGCCAGTTAATACACTCTCCACTACACAACTATAGAAATTTGTCCAAGTTTGTCAAAAAAGATGCTGCCCCTTGCTTCACACAGCGTAATGTGATGGATCTCATCCAGCCTCGAGAATTTATCCACCATTATGTGTTCCAATATATCTAACGCATTCACCATCTCAATGTGCACGTGGTCCAGGCAATCAATATATCCCCTTCTGAACTCATAATCCACCAATTCCTTCTTTTCATCTATATTTAATGAGATGTATTCACTTAGGTTGTGGGGTGGAGATATGTCGCTACCAAAGGAGGTGCAAGGCACTCTTTCCCTCTGGTAGCCTGCAGGTCACCCTTGGGCAAGGTGTAGCACCTGCTTAGCCCCCCCACCACCACCACCGCCACTGCCTGATCAGGGTCATGTGAAGCAGGTAGTGGATGGTCATATGAGTAGCTGGTCACCCAACTTGTAAAGACGCTGCCCAGAAGAACACAATGGCAAACCACTTTTTTTTAGAAAAAATTGCCAAGAACAATCATGGTCATGGAAAGGCCATGATCACCCATGTCATATGACACTAGACATAACGAAAGAACAATTCGTTTAGGACCTCATCCCCTGACACCATGCTTAGATTACCTCTTTGTCTCAATGTCTCAAAGATTAGGTCTCAATGTGACCTAGTCTTTCCACAGCTGACTTCCTGCTCCCAGTGTACATATAGAATGAATCAGGGCTTCTCCTTATTCTTGTCTGCCAAGGTTATTTCATTACCTCTTTTCCCCCTTCTAATTTCCTTCTCAGCTACTCTCATTACACCTTCTATATTCCTTAAAGGACTCACTTTATTACCTCTAGCTGTTAGATCAGGCACCCTGAGCCAATAGGCTGGTCCTGGACTTATTTCCTGGCATAATTTACATATTACTATTTAATTATTTATGGTTTTATTACTATTTAATTATTTATGGTGCAACTGTAACGAAAACCAATTTCCCTCAGGATCAATAAAGTATGACTATCGTCCTGATCAAAACTTCATCTACCTTTATTATCCAAGATTCTAATCTTGATCTTTTCACAAATGTGATTCCCCCGAACTCTTGCTATTTCTCTTTTAAAAGACTCCCACTTGTCAGATATTGTTTTACCCGGAGCCATTTCGCTCTTAAACTGTAAGGCTATAAGACATAGGAGCATAATTAGGCCATTTGGCCCATCGAGTCTGCTCACCATTCCTTCATGGCTGATATGTTATCCCTCGCAATCCCATTCTGCTGCCTTCTCCCTGTAACCTTTGACACCCTTACTAATCAAGAACCTATCGATCTCCGCTTTAAATATACCCAATGACTTAGCCTCCACAGCAGTCTGTGGAAATGAGTTCCACAGACTCACTACCCTATATAACAACACACCCAAAATGCTGGAGGAATTCAGCAGGTCAGGCAGTATCTATGGAAAAGAGTAAGCAGTCAGCGTTTCAGCCTGAGACCCTGCTTCAGGACTGAGAAGGAAGGGGAAAGATGCAAAAGTAAAAAGTTGGAGGAGAGGAAAGAGGCTAGCTGGAAGGTGATAGGTGAAGCCAGGTGAGTGGTAAAGGGAAAGGGCTGGAGAAGAAAGAATCTGATAAGAGAGTGGACAATAGGAGAATGGGAAGGAGAAAGGGGACCTGGGAAATGTAACAGGCAGGTGCGAATAAGTGAAAGGTCAGAGCGGGGAACATTGGAAAGGGAGGGGGGAGTTTGTTCACCATAAAGAGAAATCAACATTTATGCCATCAGGTTGGAGGTTACCCAAATGGAAGATAAGATGTTGTTCCTCTACCCTGAGGGTGGCCTCATCTTGACACAAGAGGAGGTCATGGATTGACACGTCGAAATGGGAATGAGGATTAAAATGTTTGGCCACCAGGCGCTCCTGCTTGTGGCGAATGGTTTGCGTTTGACTACCCTCTGGCTTCCTCCTCATCTCTGTAATACACCCAAGATGCTGGAGGAACTCAACAGGCCAGGCAGCATCTATGGAAAAGAGTAAACAGGTCAACGTTTTGGGCCAAAACCCTTCATCAGGACGTCAGTCAAGACTTTCACCATCTACCCAGTTTCATGTCCCAAGATAAGGTCAAGTACAGCCCTTCTTTGGTAGTACATATTATCCTGAAAAACTATCTTGGACATACTTAACAGTTTTTGATCCACCCAAGTCCCATACACTATGGCAATCCCAGTAAATATTGGGAAAGGTAAAATCCCACATTACTATAAGTCTGTTGAAGATCAAGCCTCATATTAAGCACAGCCTCAGAATAAGTGATGTTCCTTTAAAGCTGAGATGAGGAGGAATTTCTAAAGCCAGAGAGTCATGAATCTGTGGAATTTGTTGCTACAGAGTGTTGTGGAGGCTAAGTCATTGGGTATATTTAAGACAGCAATTGGTAAGTTATTGGTTGGTTAAGGGTTACGAGTAGAAAGTGGGAGACCGGGGTTGAAAACAAAATCAGCCATAATTAAATGGCAGTGTGGACTCGAGGAGCTAAGATGCCCAATTCTGCTCCTATAATTTATAAGACCGTAAGACCATAAGACAAAGAAGCAGAAGTCTGCCATTCAGCCCATCGAGTCTGCTCCCCCATTTTATCATGGGCTGATCCATTCTCACATTTAGGCCCACTCCCCCACCTTCTCACCATAAATTTTGATGCCCTGGCTACTCAGATACCTATCAATCTCTGCCTTAAATACACCCAATGACTTGCCTCCACTGCCGCCCATGGCAACAAATTATGGAGTTATTGCTTTTATACCATGAGCCTGGGGTTGAGGGTTGGGGGTTCCCACAAGAGATTCATTACAACATTTCAAAAAGGCTTTGAGAGTCCCCTTGAATATTGTTAAATAGTTGTTTTTCTGTCCACCTGTGATGGCTCAGAAGAGTGCAATTGTTTCAGGGGTTGGTATCGTACATAGAAACAACACAGCCTGTTCATTAGAGGTAACTTAATGTCACCACGGTAACATACTGGTTAGTGCAATGCCATTACAGCTTGGAGCGTCAGAGTTAGGAGTTCAATTCCGGCCTTCCTGTAAGGAGTTCGTAAGTTCTCCCTGTAACCATGTGGCTTTCCTCCTGGTGCTCCACTTTCCTCCCACATTTGGATAATAGGCTAATTGGTCATTTTGAATTGTCCTGTGAGTAGGCTAGGGTTAAATCGGTGGGTTGTTGGGGTGCAGGTTCGTTGGGCTGCAAGGATGTGTCCTGGGCTGTATCTCAAAATAGATAAATAAAATAAATAAATGTTGGCCCCGTGCTGAAGATATTGGCCTGGGAGATAGTGTTGGCATTGATTTGGTTATCCTGCCAGTCAATCTGTAGGGCTTTGCATAAATAACATTAGTGGCTTGAGGTGCCAGCAGTAGGGTACCTGCTGACTCTGAGACATACAGAGTCCAAAGGTCCCTTCTCCCTGGTCAGGCAGGAGTTTGAGGTCATGATCATCAAACGAGCTTTCCACTAAAGGCAGGAGGTATCTAATGAAGTGACAACCGAGTGTATCCTTGTGTATTGATGCATTACCACCTTTGATTTGGCCTACAACAGTGGTGCCATCTGCAAATTTAAATATGGTGTTGGAGCTCTGCTTAGTCACACAGTCGTAAGTGTGAAGTGAGGAGAGCTGAGCACAGAGCCTTGTGGTGCACCCGTACTCCCAACAATCAGTGGAATAGCACCTCCAGAGAGCCGCAGAAAACTCTACAAACGTATCCAAAGTATGCCCAACCACATTCCAGTTCGTCGACAATGCTTCTCCAGCTTCCCAACTCAAGTTCCAAAACCCGTTCTACAACTTGGAAAATCTCGACTCCTATGACAAACACACTGAATGACGCCAATACTGGCACACCAACACGGTCCCCCGGCAGAGATCTGATCGACGACCCCGCCTTGTCCATCCCAGACTTTACGACAGCTACTAGAAAAAAATGGACAGCCGCAAATGGACTCAAAGGTCGACATGCCAAAACAGCGCAAATACTACACCAATGGGATGCCCGACACGGTCAAAGTCAATTAGATCACATTCTGATGTTTGGTCTGAAGAACTGAACCTCTTGACCATGTCTGCATGCTTCTTTGCAATGAGTTGCTGCCATATGATTGGCTGATTACACTAACAAGCAGGTGTACCTAATAAAGTGGCTACTGAGAGTACTAATAGCTGCATTGAGGAGTGGGGCTTGGAGGGATATTGGCTAAACGCAGGAAATTGGGACTAACTAGGTGAGCACCATGTTCGGCATGGACTTGGTCCAAAGGGTCTGTATCCATGCTATATTGCTCTGTGGCTCTATCTGAGTACATTTGAAAATTCTCTCTCAACTATGCCCAGAAGTGTCACCTTACAATGGCTTTACTTACTTAGAAATTCTCTGCTAAAAATATCCCAATATCATCAACGTTGCTGCAAATGCATTTATTTATTTATTGAGATACAGCTTGGAGTGAGCCCTTCCAGCTCTGTAAGCACTGCCACCCGACAGCCCCCGGTCGAACCCTGGCCCAGTCACGGAAGAATTTGCAATGACCAACTAACCTACCAACTGGTGCATCTTTGGGCTGTGGGAGGAAACCAAAGCACCTGGAGGAAACAGACGCAGACACGGGGAATATACAAACTCCCTAGGGGCCGTGGCGATAATTGAACCCAGGTCGCCTGTACTGTTAAGTGTTGTGCTATCGTGCCACTCCAATGACGGAGAGTTAAATATTTTAGAATAAACAAGATAGCACTGAGTAAATACATATTAAGAAAGCAATTTATATGAGGATATAATCTATCCATGCTCTTTAGCTGAAGGCAACTTGTTGAAAATAAAGTGGAGAATGATTGCTGTTGCTAAACAGATAGGGAGTGTCATTAACCAATAATCTCTGTTCATTTACTTCCTATTAGATCCAAATATGCAGAAAGCGAGTGGAACCTGACCAAAGATAAATTCTTCCCCAAACTATTTTAAGTGTCAAATAAACTCTTCTTGGGCTTCCAGCTGGGTGCAGGTATCGATTATAACCGACATTTCAATGACAAATTCTGCCATCTTCATATAAAACTAGAGGAAAAGAATTTTAACAAAGACAAAGGTCTGGCTGTAAGTAACAACTAGAATTCGATTGTAAATAAGGTGGGAGAGTTGAAACCTGATTGGATGAGGACTAACCAATCAGGAGGGACGGACTATGGGGGTATAAATACCACTGGCCTAGACATGCCCAGACATCCTTCCTAATGAAGGTGGCATCAAAACGTCGGTTCTAATCCATACCTGTACCTGGCTGGAAGCCCAAGAAGAGTTTATTCATCATATACACCAGGAAAGCTCTAGATCCTTTTTATTTTAAATGTGTCTCCTTTGGATGCAGAAAATCTTACTTATGTCTGTGAGTAAATTACATAACTACACCCAAAGATCTTTTACTTATCCACCTGTTCCTTTTTGATTTGCTAATCGAAGAATTTGTTTGTTAGGGTCTCCAAAGAGACACCAGTTCCATCGACAGCGTGCTGCCGGTGAAAGTATGGAGGATGAAGACCAGGACCCTCATCAGACTGACATTATACAGTACATTGCGCACACGGATGATGTCACCTTTTGTCCCCCTCCAACTTCATTCGCACAGACCCCCTCCAGCCCACCTTCGTCAGTTGCCAGGTACTGTTCAGACAGTTTTGATTTAAATAATCATAACTTTTACTTTTGATATTTTTCACTTAAATTAAGATTACATATTGTGAGAGCTTGATGTACTAAAGAGACTCTGTGTGCATCTGCGCGTGTGTGTATGTGTCTGTCTGTGTGTGTATCTGTATCTGTGTATGTGTATCTGTGTGTGTCCATCTATTGATTTGTCTCTGTGTGTATCTATGTGTACGTGTGTCTGTGTGTCTGTCTGTCTGTCTCTGTGTGTATCTATGTGTGTGTCTGTCTATCTGTCTGTGTGTGTATGTGTCTGTATGTATGTGCACACGCACCCATGTGTCTACATATATGTGCATATGCCTGTGTATTTAAATTTTTCTATCAGTACATGTGCGCAAGTGCATTTATGTACTGTACAGTAGATAAATGAATATGTGCAGACAGCGTATGTATATATATGTGTGCATAATTAACTCAATAGACAAGTGTGATATTTATGTGCACAATGTATTTCTAGATACCAATGTCTAAGCAACAACTACATTTAATTTACTGTGTGAATTAGTATTTATTTGCAGTGATTATATTATAATGAGAGTTATTTTGATTTTGTGCATAAAATGATAGTGAACTAGGAAGTTAATAAGCAGCAGGCCAGGCAGCATCTCTAGGAAGAGGTACAGTCAACGGTTCAGGCCGAGACCCTTCGTCAGGACTCCTTCAGGTCTTGGCCTGAAACGTCGACTGTACCTCTGCCTAGAGATGCTGCCTGGCCTGCTGCGTTCACCAGCAACTTTGATGTGTGTAGCTTGAAATTCCAGCATCTGCAGAATTCCTGTTGTTAGGAAGTTAATAATTTTTATTAACTCCCTTTTCGCACAAATTCAAATTTACCCATAATAGGTTTTGACTTTTAATGGAGTTAGTTACCTTTCCCCTACACTGTGTGAAAAGGGGCCATTAAATATTTTTGAATGACTATATGCACGTAAAATAATAAAAAGCAGCACTGACATCCTTTCGGTCAGATTCCTAGCATTGAGCAATGCCCAGTGAAAGTGCAGGAAAGAAAATCTGGTGAGGAATGTTAAATTCTGGTGACAAATTCTGTCAAAATTCCAAATATTCCTTCTTTTTTGACCAACAGTTACATTTTATAAGTTTTGGTTAAAATTTAAAAGCTTCCTTGGCGGGCTTCCCTTTCTGCACCAATTCTGCTGCAAAGGCTTTAACTAAATATTAGTAAAAACAGAATAAATTAAAGAAAATAGTAGATATTACTACTTAAAGGCCATTCTTTAATATCGCAATTTAGTGTTAAGCTATTTTCAATCATTTTGATAAGATCAAGATTCCACTTCCCTTGCCAAAGGATAATCTCATAGGTTTGTCAATACTTTCTATAGCATAGATACTTCTCATGTTCTACAAAGCTCAAAGCAGGTAGAAGGTTATTCTGAGGGTAAGAGTTATTTTGATTGTGTCATGATATTTTAATCATGTACTGTAATTACGTACAGAATGTCACTGTGCAAATCTCTTCCATGAATAGATTGTGGGGTAAAAATATTTTGCCCGTATATTGCTGTGCAGCTAGTCTGATAATAATCCAACTGCAAATTCTCTGGACCATATCTGGAAAGTAATCCCTGGATTTGGAATTGGCTAGATGCAAATGGCTATGCGTTCAATACCAATTCAAGAATTAGGTTCAGTTAAAACCAATGACGCTGAATTTTGGAAGGGGCATCAAATATATGCCTACAATTCCATCTATTATGGCTTAGCCCATGCTTTGAGATTCCACTCCAGTTTTGTGGGATCTCAGAAGATTGTTGAGGCCAATATGGATCTACAGCTTCTCCCACACATAGGGCAAAAGGTGAGTAGTTTAGGAGATGGGCCACTCTCTGGACTTCTGAGGCACGTAATTGAGGTTTTAAGTTCCATCTTCAATGCTCCTTCTCCACTTTAGGATTTCCTACTAGTAGTGAGAATATTGCATTTTTTTCAGGAGGCTTGAGCCTAACATGAATCTATAATCTGAGCAGGGTTGAATTTTGCCATATTCATTTAAAAATTCTCAACCTTCTTTTCAAATCCTCTATGGTTTTAAGCCTCTCTATCTCTGTAATCAAAGCTCAAAGTAAATGTATTATCAAAGTACCCACATGTCACCGTAAACAACCCTGCGATCCATTTTCTTGTGGGAAATCACAGTAAATACAAGAAAGAACCAAAATCAATGATAGACCGCATCCAACAGGATAAAGAAGCAAAGTACAAATTCTCAACAAACTGTCTAAATAATACATACATACATAGATAAACAGCAAACAAGCAAACAAGCAAGAAAGCAATAAATATTGAAAAGATGAGATGAAGAGTCCTTGAAAGTGAATCCATAGTTGTGGGAACATTGCAGTGCTGAGGCAAGTTAAGTTGAGTGACGTCATCCCCACTGGTTCAAAATCCTGATGGTTGAGGGGTAGTAACTGTTCTTCAACCTGGTGGTGTGGATCCTTGGACTCCTGCTGGGAGACGAGAGAACGGCCTGGATGGTGGGGCTCCTTGATGGTGGATGCTGTTTTCCTGTGGCAGCACTCCATGTGGATAAGCTTAGTAGGGGGGAATGGCTTTACCCATAATGGCTGGGCCGTGTCCACTACGTTTTGTAGCTTTTCCATTCAAGGGCTTTGGTATTTTCATACTAGGTCATAATGCAACCAGTCAATATACCCTGCACCATACAGCTATAGAAATTTGTCAAAGTTTTAGATAACATGCAAGCTCCTCAGGATGTAGAGCCATTGACATGCTTTCTTCGTAATTGCACTTACCTGCTGGGCACAGGACAGGTCCTCCGAAATTTCAACAGCAAGGAGTTTAAAGTTGCTGATCCGCTCCACATTTGATCCCCTGATGAAGACTGGCTCATTCTGGTTTCCTCCTCCTGAAATCAATAATCCGCTCCTTGGTCTTGCTGACATTGAGTGAGAGGTTGATGTTGTGGCACCACTCAGCCAGATTTTCAATATCTCTCTCATTTGCTAATTCATCACCACCTTTGATTTGGCCAATGACAGTGGTGTCATCAGAAAACTGGCATTGGAGCTGTGCTTGCTTTGCAGTTAAAAGTATAAAGTGAGTAGAGCAGGGGGCTAAGCACGCAGCCCTGTGGTGCACCTGCACTGATGGAGATTGTGGAGGAGATGTTATCGCCAATCCTGAATGACTGGAGTCTGCAAGTGAGGAAATTGAGGATCCTGTTGCACAAGGAGTTATTGAGGCCTTGGTCTTGAAGCTGAGGGGATGATAGCATTAAATGCTGAGTTGTAGTCAATGAAGAGCATCCTGATGCTCGCATCTTCTCTGTCCAGATGTTCCAGGGTTGAGTGAAGAGCCAATGAAATGGCATCTGCAGTTGACCTGTTGTGATGGTAGATGAATTGGAGTGGATCTAAATCACTTCTCAAGCAGGTGTGGATCTGCTTCATCACCAACCTCTCAAAGCACTTCATCACAATGGGTGTGAGGACGATAGTCATTGAGGCAGATTCCATGTTCTTTTTAGACTCCAGTATAATTGAAGCCTGCTTGAAGCAAGTGGGTACTGCAGACTGCCAAATCAGGAAGTTAAATATATTGGTAAACTGTCCAGCCAATCGATCAGCACAGGTCTTTAGTACTCAATTAGGTACCCTATCTGGACTGGATGCTTTCCATGGGTTCATCATCCTGAAGGACTCTCTCATATTGGCATCAGAGACTGAAATCACAGGGTCACTGGGGGCTGTGGGAATTCGTGAAGTGCCCCCATGTTTTGATGGTCAAAGAGAGCATAAAAGACATTGAGTTCATCTGGGAGCAAAACTTTGTCATCATCTATGTCAAGCAACACACATCAAAGTTGCTGGTGAACGCAGCAGGCCAGGCAGCGTCTATAGGAAGAGGCGCAGTCGACGTTTCAGGCCGAGACCCTTCGTCAGGACTACAGGCAGCGTCTATAGGAAGAGGCGCAGTCGACGTTTCAGGCCGAGACCCTTCGTCAGGACTAAGGGTCTCCGCCTGAAACGTCGACTGCGCCTCTTCCTATAGACGCTGCCTGGCCTGCTGCGTTCACCAGCAACTTTGATGTGTGTTGCTTGAATTTCCAGCGTCTGCAGAATTCCTGTTGTCATCGTCTATGTCACCTGGTTTCACTTTGTAGGAGGTGATAGCTTTCAAACCCCGCTACAACTGCTGAATATCCTTCATTGGTTCAAGTTTGATCCAGAATAGCCATTTTGCATGTGAGATGGCTTTCTGGAGATTGTACTTGGACCTCTTGTATGCTACTTGGTCAGCAGACTTGAATGCCACCGATCTGACCCGCAGTAGATTGTGGATCTCATGGTTCATCCAGGACTTCCAGTTAGGGATGACTCTGAATGATTTTGTGGGGACACACTCATTTACGACTGTTTCTTTAATTTAAATTTTTATTTTGTATTCTGCTTTAGATGTACAATTCTCTTAGTTACCTCAATTCCTTCAATTCTGACCCATCAGAATCAGGCTTATCATCACTGACTTATGTCATGAGACTTATTTTGCAGCAGCAGTACCGTGCAATACTTTAAGATACAATAAGAAATATTAAAATAATAAGTAGTGCATAAAGCAAATAGTGAGGTAGTGTCAATGGGTTAATGGTCCGTTCACAAGTATGATGGTGGAGGGGAAGAAGCTGTTCCTAAAATGTTGAATGTCTGTCGTCAGGCTGCTGATGGTGATAATGAGAAGAAATGCCCTGGATAGCGAGAATCCTTAATGATGCATACCACCTTCTTGAGTCATTGCCTTTTGAAGGTGTCCTTGGTGGTGGGAAGGCTAATGCCCACAACAGAGCTGGTTGAGTTTACAACCAGCTTTCCCTGATCCTGTATATCGGTAGAAACCTGCAAGGATATTTGCTGACCTGTCAGATCTCCTCAAACTCTTAATGAAATGTAGCTGCTGGTATCCCTTCTTCATAATTGCAGCCATATTTTGGGATGAGGATAGATCTTCAGAGATGTTGACACCCAGGAACTTAAAGCTACTCAATTTGTTGTCAAATTTAATTGCTCCAATTTGAGTAGACAGGCTTCCAGTATAAAGTCCTTTGGCTTTGGAATTCAATTCCTAAACCCTTCTGAACTTCTGATCTCTCCTCTAAATCTTTTTAACCAACCTCTTGGTTATCTCCCTTAAGCTCTTCTCGCATAGTTCTGTCAACACATTTCAAAGTTGCTGGTGAGCGCAGCAGGCCAGGCAGCATCTCTAGGAAGAGATACAGTCAACATTTCAGGCCGAGACCCTTCGTCAGGACTAACTGAAGGAAGAGTTAGTAAGAGATTTGAAAGTGGGAGGGGGAGGGGGAGATCCAAAATGATAGGAGAAGACAGGAGGGGGAGGGATGGAGCCAAGAGCTGGACAGGTGATTGGCAAAGGGGATATGAGAGGATCATGGGACAGGAGGCCCAGGAAGAAGGAAAAGGGGGAGGAGGGGGAAACCCAGAGGATGGGCAAGGGGTATAGTCAGAGGGACGGAGGGAGAAAAAGAAAGTGAGAGAAAGAATGTGTGTATAAAAATAAATAACGGATGGGGTACGAGGGGGAGGTGGAGCATAGGCCTCACCTTCAGTTAGTCCTGACGAAGGGTCTCGGCCTGAAACGTCGACTGTACCTCTTCCTAGAGATGCTGCCTGGCCTGCTGCGTTCACCAGCAACTTTGATGTGTGTTGCTTGAATTTCCAGCATCTGCAGAATTCCTCTTGTTCACATAGTTCTGTGTTGCCTCTGTGAAGAAACTCAAGGTATTTTCCCAATCACAGGGGAACTTATTTGAATGTGAGTTATTTGCTCCCATTAAAAAGTGTCATGACATTATAGAGTCTCTGAGAATTGAAAGAGAATAAATCATGAAGAAAAGGATTTTGCTTTGAACTTTAATCAAGGGCTAATTCCAGCCTTTGTTCAGGTTGTACTGTGAGTGTGCAGCTGGGAAATTCATTGTCTCCCCACGCAAGGTCTGAATGGGTACACATGTAAGTTCAGAGTCAAAATTTAAAGTAAATTTATTATCAAAATACCTATATATGTCGCCACATGCTACGGACAAACTAACAATGTACAAGACAAACTGCACACATAAAATAAAAACAAATAATAATGAACAAATAACTGAATAAATAATATTGAGAACATGAGTTGTAGAGTCCATGATAGCGAGTCCATAGGTTGTGGAATCAGTTCAGTGTTGAGGTGAGTGAAGTTATGCGTGCTGGTTCAGGAGCCTGATGGTTGAAGGGTACCGACTGTTTCTAAATCTGGTGGTGTGGGACCTAAGCCTCCTGTACCTCCTTCTCAATGGCAGCAATGAGAGAGAGCATGGTATGGATGGTGGGGGTCCCCTGATGAAGGATGCTCCTTTCTTGCGGCAGTGCTTCTTGTAGATGTGTTCAATGGTGGGGAGGACTAAGAGATGCAGTAGGGAAACAGGCCCTTCAGCCCATCAAGTCCATGCCAGCCATCAAGCACCTATTTACACTAATCTCCTATTTTATTCTCTCCACATTCCCATCAGATTCCTCACTTCTCCACCACCAAATTCTACTACTTATCTATACATTTGGGTCAATTTATGGTGTCAAATAATCAGAGTCTACACACTTTGTTTTGGGTCTTGGGAAAACTGGAGGACCATGTTCACAGGAAGGATGCGCAAACTCCGTAAAGATGACCAGGACAGAAATGTGGACTGTTGTTCTTCCTGCTGGCCCATTCTGCTCCCCAAACCCTTGGTAAAGCATTTGAATGACAATGGAAGTATTGATTAGGAATTCCTCATTAAATGCAGCAGGGGACAAAGGATGGTTCAATTCCTGCTACTGCCTGTAAGAAGTTGGTATGTTCTTCCCGTGACTGCGTGGGTTTCCTCCGGGTGTTCCTCCCACAGTCCAAAGCATACTGTACCAATTGGTAGGTTAATTGCTTATTGTAAATTGTCCGTGATTAGGCTAGGATTAAACTGATGGATTGTTGGGTGGCGCAGCTCAAAGGCCTTTAAGGGCCTGTTCCACGCCATATCTCAATAAATAAATAAACTGCAACTGTGTAGCAACCCTCTTCCCATGTTTTGTGATACTGTTCAGAGAAAAATCCTACCCTGTTACCTTGATCTGAGCTTTATTCATTTTGAGGAACTAATTAACATGTCATCACTCTCACACAGCAGGCCCACAGGTCAGGAAATTTGCTTTTGAGCCCAGCATGGCCCATTTCATTTTTAGAGTCAGTGTTGCACACCAGAGAAACAGGCCCTTCAAGTGGGCATCCATGAGTGATGTCACAAGAAGTGCACGGGTTATTTTAAATGGAATTACAAGCAGGGAGTTTATCCGGATTTGTAGGTTGAAATTAAATGAGCATAATATAACAAGCGTACGTCTCGAATACTTCACTGCTGTGCATGCCCGAGTCTTGTCAGATTTTGTGAATGTAATATCCCAGTTGCAGAAAGTAGGCTACGGATTCCCGATGGCCCACCATTTTAATTCCCATTCTGACATGTCAGTCCATGGCCTCCTCCTGTGCCATGATGAGGCCAAACTCAGGGTAGAGGAGCAACACCTTATATTCCATCTGGGTAGCCTCCAACCTGATGGCATGTATATCGATTTCTTCTTCCAGTAAAAACATTTTCCCATTCCCCCTACCCTATTCTTCTATTGCCCACTCTGCCCTCTTGCTGCTCCTCACCTGCCCATTCCCCCCCCCCCCAGTACCCCTCCTCCTTCCTTTTCTCCTGTGGTCCATTCTCCGTTCCTATCATATTCCTTCCTCTCCAGCCCTCTACCTTTCCCCCCCACCTGCCTTCACCTACCACCTTCCCATCTTTGCTTTCTGGCATCTTCCCCCTTCCTTTCCAGCCCTGGAGATAGGTCCCAGCTCGAAACGTCGACTGTTTATTCATTTCCATAGATGCTGCCTGACCTGCTGAGTTCCTCCAGCATTTCATGCGTGTAGGCTACAGATAATATACTCCGCATTGCAAAAGCTAGACAGTGTTGTAAATTTATGGTTTCATTCATATTTTTTGCTGGAAATAAAGAGTGGGTGCTATAATTAAAATTTTGAAATTTTGGAACATAACTTATATATGCAGGGGATTAATGCAAAACCATTCTTTATTTGCCATGTAAGCTAGATTCAGGAGAGTAATTCTTGGTGGAAAGTATGTCAAAGTACATATTCTTGCTTTAATCCTTTAACGATTGTATAGTTCATAACAGATCCTCTTTTTTTCCATTTGCTTTCCCTTAAGAAAATTGACAACAGAGTTAATTGAATTGAATTTGGACGTCTATAATTTCAACATTGCAAATGTAGCAGCTAGTCAGGTGGTGGAAATGGCTGCCGTCCAACCAGATGGCTGTGGGCTGTCTGCATGTTCATTCCTGGATGCTTGTTGGAAGGGAACTTCACTCATCCTTGGCTGCCATGATAGTGGCTTTAAATCGGGCTTGGGAGAGTGACAGAGCTGACGCCATTGATTATGATGTGGAGGTGGGCTTAGTGCATTGAGAATTGGATGTGTTGCTGAAGGTTTATAAGGCATTGTTCAGACCACACTAGGAGTATTGTGAGCAGTTTTGGGCCCCTTACCTAAGAAAGGATGTGCTGGTATTAGAGAGAGTCCAGAAAGAGTTCACAAGAATGATCCTGGGAATGAAGGGGTTAACTTATAAGAAGCATTTGATGGTCTGGGCCTGTACTCACTGGAATTTTATAAGGATAAGCGGGAATCTCAGAGAAACCTTTCGAATATTGAAAGACCTAGATAGAGTGGATGCAGAGATGATGTTTCCAGTAGTGGGGGAGTCTAGGACCAGAGGGCACAGCCTCGGAGTAGAAGGCCATCCATTTAGAATAGAGATGTGGAAGAATTTGTTTAGACAGAGGGGAATGAATCTGTGGAATTCATTGCTACAGACGGCTGTGGAGCCCGTCACTGAGTATATTTCTCCCTCCTCTCTTTTTCTATTCCAGTTCCCATCTTATGCCTTCGCTTTTCCTCACCTACCTGTCGCCTCCCTCCAGTGCCCCTCACCCTTCACTTTCTCCTGTGGTTCACTCTCCTCTCCTATCAGACTTCTTCTTCAGCCCAACACCTACTCCCTCCCAGCTTCTCACTTCACCCACCCACCCACCTTCCCCCTCACCAGGTTTCACCTATCACTTGCCAGCTTGCACTCCTTCCCCTCTCCCCCACCTTCATATTCTGGCTTCTTTCCAGCCCTGATGAAAGGTCTCAGCCTGAAAAGTCGGATCTTTATTCCTCTCCATAGATGCTGCCCGCTGGCCTGCTGAGTTCCTCCAGCGTTCTGTGTGTGTCCCTCCCTTTCTCACGGTGGCAAGCTGAATGAATACCTGTCAGCCAGAGATAATGTCAACGATTGGATTGTTGCCAAGGCAAGATCGGTTCAGAGTCAGAGATGCAGCATGGAAATAGACCACGAGTCCACACCAACTACCCATTTACACTGATCTTACATTTTTCTCATTTTCAGAACTCCGCCGCAGTCCCATCCATCTCCCCAGTGACCTGGGTTCAGTTCCCACCAGCGTAACAAGTTTATACGTTCTCCCATGACTGTGTGGGTTTCCTCCAAGTGTTCCAGTTTCCCCTCACATTTCAAAGACGTACGGGTCAGAGAGTTAATTGGTCACATGAGTGCAACTGGGCTTATTGGGCTGGAAGGGATTATGCTATATCTTTTTTTAAAAATCCCAGGTTTTACCACTTACCTGCACTGGTGGAGACTAGGCAGCTAGACAACTTATCCCAGGGCTGAAATGGCTAATACAAGGAGGCATAACTTTAAGTCATTGGGAAGATAAGAGAGGGAGTAGGTCAGAGGTAGGTCATGGAATGCACTGCTAAGGGTTGTGATCAAGGCACAGGGACCTTTAAGAGACAATGAAGAAGAAATGGAGGGATGGGTTAGATTGATCTTGGAGTAGATTAAAGGGTCAGCACAACATTGTGGGCTGAAGGGCCTGTACTGTGTTGTACTGTTCTATATTTTATGTACACTCTAGGAGCAATAATACAGCCAATTGATCTACCAGCCCGTATGCTTTTGGGACGTCAGAGGAAACCCACGTGGTCAGAGTGGGAAAGTACAACCTCACGCAGACTGCACCTGGGCTCAAGATTGAACTAGGTCTGTGGCACTCTGAGGCATTAGAGCTGCACCTCCGGCCACCCTCCTCAAGATCCACACACTTGCTTCCTTGACCAATAGCTAATAACCGGGGGCGCCACGGTAGCGGAGCGGTTAGCCGACACTATGACAGCTCAGGGTGTCGCAGTTCGGAGTTCAGTTCCGGCGCTGTCTGTAAGGTGTTTGTACGTTCTCCCCGTGACCACGTGGGGATTCCTCTGGGCGCTGCAGTTAGTAGGTTAATTGGTCATTGTAACTTGTCCTTGCGATTTGGGTGGTGTTAAACAGGTGAGTTGCTGGGCGGTGCAGATCGTTACCTGTTCCATGCTGTATCTCTAAATAAACTGCTCACGTTCCGCTACTGCTGAACCACATTGTCCATTCAGGGATTTGTCTGTTGCAAACCCTGATGGTTCCTGTTTGTGTTTTTCGCTGAGGACGGTTACTGGGATCATTCCCCCACCCACATGGATTTAAGCAGACACACATCCAGTTAAAACTTACTATATCAGAATCAGAATCAGGTTTATTATCACCAGCATGTGTCGTGAAATTTGTTAATTTAGCAGCAGCAGTTCAATGCAATACATAATATTGAAGAATAAAATAAATAATAATAATAATAATAAATAAGTAAATCAATTACCATATGCATATATTGAATAGATTGAAGATCCTGCAAAAAAACCAGAAATACTGTATATTAAAAAAAAGTGAGGTAGTGTCCAAGGGTTCAATGTCCATTTAGGAATCGGATGGCAGAGAGGAAGAAGCTGTTCCTGAAACACTGAGTGTGTGCCTTCAGGTTTCTGTACCTCCTACCTTGCCATGTAGCTGTTTAAACAGCCTGATGTGGAATCGCATGATGTGGTGTCACATGAATGGGGTGGGAGAAGGTTGATATCAAAAGTAAATGCCAGTAGAGGTTACTTGGGCTGCATTAGGGTTGGGATGCAATGTACCTTTCCCTTCGGCACCAAGAGGAGGCGCAACCTCCTAAACACTGCACTTACAGTCAACTGGGGTACTGCGAGTAATGAAAGAATATAGAGAAGACTGAAAGGGTCAACACAACCAGAGTAGAGAAACACACACACAATGCTGGAGGAACTCAGCAGGTCAGGCAGCATCTATGGAAAAGAATAAACAGTTCACATGTTTTTGCTGATACCATTCTAAACCCAATCTATGGTACAAGTAAAATATTCATGTCAAAGTCAAAGTAAATTTATTATCAAAGTACGTATTTGTCATCATATACTTCCGTGAGATTCATTTTCTTGCAGGCATTTACAGAAAAATAAAGAAATATAACAGAATGTATGAAAAAATGCATAATTATATTTAAAGTGGGGGTAGATAAGTTCTTGATTAGTAAGGGTGTCAAAGGTTACAGGGTTACAGGGCTGGTGAACAGGAATGAGATGGATAATGAACCATCCGTCTTGGAAAGTCAGAGAAGTCAGCATGGATTTGTGAAAGGAAAATCATGTCTGACGAATCTCATAGAATTTTTTGAGGATGTAACTAGGAGAGTGGATAGGGGAGAACCAGTGGATGTGGTATATTTGGATTTTCAAAAGGCTTTTGACAAGGTCCCACACAGGAGATTAGTGTGCAAACTTAAAGCACACGGTATTGGGGGTAAGGTATTGATGTGGATAGAGAATTGGTTAGCAGACAGGAAGCAAAGAGTGGGAATAAACGGGACCTTTTCAGAATGGCAGGCGGTAACTAGTGGGGTACCGCAAGGCTCAGTGCTGGGACCCCAGTTGTTTACAATATATATTAATGACTTGGATGAGGGAATTAAATGCAGCATCTCCAAGTTTGCGGATACACGAAGCTGGGTGGCAGTGTTAGCTGTGAGGAGGATGCTAAGAGGATGCAGGGTGACTTGGATAGGTTGGGTGAGTGGGCAAATTCATGGCAGATGCAATTTAATGTGGATAAATGTGAAGTTATCCACTTTGGTGGCAAAAATAGGAAAACAGATTATAATCTGAATGGTGGCCAATTAGGAAAACGGGAGGTGCAACAAGACCTGGGTGTCATTATACACCAGTCATTGAAAGTGGGCATGCAGGTACAGCAGGCGGTGAAAAAGGCGAACGGTATGCTGGCATTTATAGCAAGAGGATTCGAGTACAGGAGCAGGGAGGTACTACTGCAGTTGTACAAGGCCTTGGTGAGACCACACCTGGAGTATTGTGTGCAGTTTTGGTCCCCTAATCTGAGGAAAGACATCCTTGCCATGGAGGGAGTACAAAGAAGGTTCACCAGATTGATTCCTGGGATGGCAGGACTTTCATATGAAGAAAGACTGGATGAACTGGGCTTGTACTTGTTGGAATTTAGAAGATTGAGGGGGGATCTGATTGAAACGTATAAAATCCTAAAGGGATTGGACAGGCTAGATGCAGGAAGATTGTTCCCGATGTTGGGGAAGTCCAGAACGAGGGGTCACAGTTTGAGGATAAAGGGGAAGCCTTTTAGGACCGAGATTAGGAAAAACTTCTTTACACAGAGAGTGGTGAATCTGTGGAATTCTCTGCCACAGGAAACAGTTGAGGCCAGTTCATTGGCTATATTTAAGAGGGAGTTAGATATGGCCCTTGTGGCTATGGGGGTCAGGGGGTATGGAGGGAAGGCTGGGGCAGGGTTCTGAGTTGGATGATCAGCCATGATCATAATAAATGGCGGTGCAGGCTCGAAGGGCCGAATGGCCTACTCCTGCACCTATTTTCTATGTTTCTATGTTTCTAAGTGTCAGTGAGCTAACGTTCTGATCCTGCTCCTTTGTCTTGTGGTCTTAAACAAAGATTGACAAACAACCAATGTGCAAATGATGGGAGTGAAATATATAAACAACACTGAGAGCGTGAGTTGTAGAGTTGTTGAAAGTGACTCTGTAGGTTGTGGATGTAAGTCGTAGAATCAGTTCAGGGTTGAGGTGAGTGAAGTTATCCGCACTGGTTCAGGAACCTGATGGTTGAAGGGTAATAACTGTTCCTGAACCTAGTGATGTGGGACCTTAGACGCCCGTACCTTCTGCCCAACGGTAGTAGCAAGGACTATGCACATAGAAACCAAATCAGATTCATGCAATGCATATAAATAAAAGCAATTCTAAACTCTAACCAGTCCATTGGTTGGAGATGCTCTGCATGTCAGAAATCATCTTTTGCATCTTGAAGCTAAAGAGTTTTAGGATATGAAGTAAATTGCAGGTTGAATGTCTTTTACCTGAGGGACTGGGGCTGCAACATCAGTTGCCAAAAGATCTGAAGCCAGTGTTCAGAATCCAGACAAAACCTTTTCAACCATAGGAAGCTTCCCTGACTTTTCGTTCTAGTGGGATTATTGCATTGGCTTTGAGCAGGTGTAAGAACCAGAATGCCTTCTTCTCACTGACAAAGCAAGCGTAAGTATATAAAATTATGAGGGGTGTAGACAGGATAAATGCAAGCAGACTTTTTCCACTGAGCAACACACACAAAATTCTCAAGGGACTCAGCAGGTCGGGCAGCTTCTATGGAAATGACTAAGCAGTCAACATTTCAGGCCGAGAGCCTTTATCAGGACTGAGAGGGAAGGGGGAAGAATCCAGAATAACAAGGTAGGAGAGGGGTGGAGGAAAAACTTGAAGGTGATAGGTGAAGCCAGGTGAGTGGGGGAGGAGGGATGAAGTAAGGGGGTGATAAGAAGTAGTGAGTCTGGCTGGTAACATGGTCGGAGAGGCAGAGGCAGCAGAGAACATAGTTGGGGGGTACAGTAAACGAGGGTCTCACTGAACTCCTGTCGAAGGGAAGATTTAAACTTCTTCAGGGTAGGCATACCTCAAAGAGACTTCACAGTGGAGCAACAAATCATAAACGTAAGAGTTCCTGAGAGAGACTAAACTAGAGGTCATAGGTTAAGGGTGAAAGGTGAAATATTTAATGGGAACAAGAGGGAGAAACCCCTTCATTCAGAGTGTGGAACAAGCTGCCAGTGGAAGTGGTTGGTGCAGGTACAATTTCAACCTTTAAGAGAAGTATGGATAAATATGTGGATGGGAGGGGAATGAAGGGAAATGGTCTAGGCAGAGGTCGATGGGACTAGGCAGAGCAATAGTTCTCAGCACTGACTAGATGGGCTGAAGGTCATGTTTCTGTATTGTAGTGCTCTATGACTCTATAGTTCCTTAGCTGTTCTTCACTGATGGTGAACATCCAGTTAATCTTACTGACAACTTAAGCAAAAACAACATCTTAACAGAGATTGTTTCACTACCTACTAACAGAGAAAGGAAATGGTGCCATTAGAAATTGGGTCCATAGACAATAGGAGCAATAAATTAAGATACTTTCTGGCTTTGCTGTTTAGATGTTTCTTCCTAAACTGATGGCAGAGATTTAAGTCCCAAATAATAATTGGATTGGGTGCATCTTTACTAGTTTTCTCTTCAGATTGTAGCTGGTGATCCTGAGAACATGCAGTAGTGCTCCCAGCATTCCATCAGCATGTTCCTTAGGGAAATGTATCCCCCATCTGCTAGGTTTTTGTTTCCTGACTGAACTTGATGTGGCCTCATCCTCGGATCGACGTCTCAGTCTGGTAATAATTCTTCCTAAACCTAGTGGTATGGAGCTTTTGGCTTCTGTGTCCCAGTCTGGGACTTTGGAGATCACTGTTTGTAATTATTTTGACTACCTGCAGCTGAATGGGATTATACATCAAAGTTGCTGGTGAACGCAGCAGGCCAAGCAGCATCTGTAGGAAGAGGTGCAGTCGACGTTTCAGGCCGAGACCCTTCGTCAGGACTAACTGAAGGAAGAGTGAGTAAGGGAATCCCTTACTCACTCTTCCTTCAAGGGTCTCGGCCTGAAACGTCAACTGCACCTCTTCCTACAGATGCTGCTTGGCCTGCTGCGTTCACCAGCAACTTTGATGTATGTTGCTTGAATTTCCAGCATCTGCAGAATTCCTGTTGTTTGCAACTGAATGGGATTGACCAGTTTGTTGTAATTGGAGTTAGCATGGACTCGATGGGCTGAATGGCCTCCTTGAGTGCAGGAGCTATCCAGTTATGCTATAAATGTGAGCTGGCAGGGCCGCATGCAAACCAATTGAAATAAACCAGCTTCTGCTTGTCAGGAATTAGCGGTGTTAGCAGAAACCAAGCTTTATTGAAGTTAAGTTTTGTAAATACTGTGCTGCTCTGTGCTACATTTTCCTGAGATAAGCTTGGTTTTCTTTCAGGCTAGATGCGGCAGAGATTCTGCCGGGCGGGAGTGAAAGTGCTGAGAGAAGGGAGAGCTCTGATCAACAGAGGATCTACCGTGATATCTGGAAACTTCGAGCCTCTCTCGAACTTTGCGTATCATCAGAGCAGAGCAGCAATGATAAGGACTCAGTGCGGAGCGACACTGAGAGTCTGTGTTCGTTGAGTGGGCCGGCCGGCAGCCTCTCCCAGGATGCGGCTGATGAAGATGACGGCCTTGAGGAGAGACCCACGGACAAAGGAGGCAAGCAGGATAGTGTGGATTCTGAGCGAGGCAGTGACAGCGAATCGAACACAAGAAAGCTCCTTCAGATGGACAGCGGCTACGCATCAATAGAGGCACCAAGCAAACTGTTAGAAGAAAGAATTCTCAAGGTGGACATTGAAAGTAGGACGAAAGACAAAACAGCTTCAGAGAAAAGGTTGTTCTTCACAAGTTCTGGGCGCAAAGGGACTGTCTTTGAAAGTTTTGATGCAAAAATATTGAGTGAAGAGATAGAGGAAGAAGGTGCTGTTGGAGGTGAACCAGAAAGCCCCATAGGGTGGTCACCATATGGTCAAATGTTTGCAACCAGAGACTATTTACATAGAAGGGATTACAGCATTGATGAGAAGACTGATGCCTTATTCAATGAATTCCTCCGGCACGACCCTCAGTTTGACGACTCTCCGCTGAGGTCTAAGCACCGGTCCCGCATCCACCTCCGCAAGCAATGGCAGAGGACCAAGCAATACAGCGATCCAGGAATCCGTTACCCGCCTGGACTGGAACGGCACCGAACGCCCCTCCGGAGAGGCGACAGCGTGAATTACCCCCTCGACCATCGGTACCAGAGCACCTTGCCCCGCATCATCAGCACCACGGACGAGGAGCAATCCGGCAGTCAGGAACAGATCAAATCACCAACTGCTAAGGACTCGGAACATCTCGGTGTGGACACTGAAGAAAGAATCCATATAATTGAGGAAGAGACAATGGAGCAAGGAAGTGTCATTGACCAGACTGAACAAATAGACTTCCAGCAGCCTTTAGACCATATTAGTGACTTCACAGAGACAAATAACTCTACAAACTTTGGGTATGGGCCTCAGATGATAGGAGCAGATCCCAAAGACATATTAGCTACTAGCATCGATGATAGGCTGTACAATAACCTTAAAAAATCCAAGGAGAGTGTGGAGTATGTAGTATCTGTCACACACACGTCACTAGACCACAGTCCTGTTTAGCCTTTTTTTTTGTGGAAGTCTGACTCAATTTCTTTTTTGTAGAATTCTCATCTGTATGCTCTTCCTCTTTACTATTAGATACTCCTGACACACACAGGCAACTTTTGCTGCTATCATACACAAGATGCTTCATGTTCCCCCCCCCCCCACCCTTCCATCAAAGAATGATTAGATACCTGTAGAGCTTTAATCCCTAGTACATAAATGTTTTATTAGAAAACTAGCTTGCCTTTTTAAATAAAAACAGAATAAAAGAGTGGTACTGATGACTTGGGGAAAGTTTTTCGATTCAAGTTGTTTGGCTGTTATTTTATTTCTGTTCTTCCAAAATACCCGAGGATGTTTTTAATATTAAGAAATGGCATCAACCTGGTATGAATAGCATTGTACACCAAGTGCTTCCTGTTCACAGAGTTGGCTGCATCGCTCCCATATGCATGTACCCTTTTCATTCGAAGACTATCCTTCGAAAGAAACTCTAGGATTTTACCTCCATTTGTCACCAGTGCAAGTAATCTCCTTGAAACTTCTGAAATTTTTTAAGTGTAAATTTCTTCCTCAAGATGTTCACTCTCTATCCATAATTTCATGTTATGTTTTGTGAATTAGAATGTCAATTTTTAAAAAAAATATATCCTTAATTGTTTGTACCTTCAGTGTAAAGGTGTCTGTAGTTTTATTAAACATAAACAATGCTATTCTGTATTTATGGATGGACTGGGCACAATAAATGGACAATGACTTTTTTTCTTATTTTAATTTTATTTTTGAAGTCTTATTTCCAAAATCATTCAGTAGAGTGGTTGTCTACCAGTCATTCAGCATTGAATGTTTTGACTCAGTGACCAGCTATCAATGTAATGCATTTAGGCTAATTTCACAGGTTTAAATAATTATATACAATAATTTTATAAAAAATATGTGGTACTCTATAGGTCACACAAAACTTCTTACAAAGACACTTTACCTGTTTTTGTTTTTTATCTTAACTGTAAAAATCAGCCTTGACCTATTATTTCATTGACTTTTTTCCGCTTTCATTGCTAAAATAAATTCTTAATTCATTCAAACAAAAAATAATTTCGTGTGACTTGTTTCGTATGTCTGAGAGCAATGGGGTAAAATAGAGAAAGAAGAAAATGTGGAACATACCTTAAATTCCATTGTTCTAAGAACTTGTTCTATAAAGCACAAAACTCCAAGGTGAATCTTTTTATTATCTTGTGAGACACAGCATCAAATGGCACATTGAAAGAGAAAGACAACATAAAATAGAATTGTTCATCATATTCTCTCTCTCTCTATCTATATCTCCCCACAACCCTTTTCTCTCCATTACATATTTTATCCTGAAGACTAATAACTGAATGAACTTACCAGCATACTGAGTTGTGAGTCCTGTGTTTTCTGACAACTAAAGGAATGTTTTGAGATCTCAGTTAACTTTCAGACTACCATTTTAAAGAGAGTGTTAGTAAAGATATTTCGAACCAGCTGGCAACAAGCTGGCTTTCTCCAATTAGCTATACCCGGCATGGAGCAGATTTAACAGGACTTTGTAACAAATCCATTTGTTTATTTAATGCTTGAGTTAAGTCATCAATTTCGAATCTGTTTCCACTTCATTCCAAAGAAAACCCAACTAGATTTGCAAAAGATCTCTCTTCATCACTAAGCTACATTTTGTAAGTCTCAACAATGGTTTAGCACAATATAAGAATATCTAAAGTATTGCCTTGTTGCTGTTCAAGAAACAATAGAGCCTCTAAATTTCTTCCCCGTCAAAGGTAGCAGAATCAGAATCAGGTTTAATATTACTGGCATGTGTTGTGAAATGTGTTGTTATATGGCAGTGGTACAGTGAATTACAGTAAGTATATATATATTTTAAAACATTAAATTAAATAAGAAGCGCAAAAAGAGAAATAAGAAAGTCGTGAGGTAGAGCGTTCAGTCTAACATAATGAATTTCAGAGGCAGAGTATAATAGAAAATCATTATTTATTTATTTATTGGGGTACAATGTGAAGTCGGCCCTTCCCGCCCTTCCAACCCTTCGAGCCACACAGCCAGCAAACCCTGATTTAATCCTAGCCTAATCACGCAACAATTTACAAAGACCAATTAACCTATCAACCAGTACATCTTTGGAAGGTGGGAGGAAGCCAGAGCACCCGGAGGAAACCCTCGGGTTCACGGGGAGGATGTACAAACTACAGGCAGCGAGGGGAACTATACAATATACTGATCATTACTGATCAGTTTGAACCTGTGTCTTATTCTAAATTAATTAGTTGTTTTATGATAGAATTTTAACTTTTTTTTTAAATCCTTCCCAAAGCTCTTAGGCGTTAGGGATGGTATATAGCAATTATTCATTTGTGATTTGTTGTAAATACATTGTTGCAGATTATCCTTCTGATACCTGCAATTCTGTTTGGTGTTATTTATACAAATCAAGTTATATAAACTAACTAAGCAGAAGTGTGGCCCCTGCTCCGGTTAAAGCAGCAGACAGTATGACATCATAAGTGTCTGTTTCTTGTTCACTCTTGTAAGTTCTGGATAAGTAATTTCATATTTGTACTCTAGCAACTGATACAGAACTATGAGCTGCTGACAGTATTCATCGCCCACAAGCCCATTGTTAAGTATGGGAAGGTGATGATCAGTGGAAAAGAAGGCTTCTTCCATTGAGTTGGATGAGATGAGACAAGAACTAGAGGTCATGATTTAAGGGTGAAATGTAAACTGTTTAAGGAGAACATGATGAGAGCGTGGAACGAGTTGCTGGTGGAAGTGGTGGATTTGGGTTTGAATTTAACATTTAAGAGAAATTTGGATAAATACATGGATGGCGGGGGAGTATGGAGGTGTGGGTCGATGGGTGTAGGCAGGTAAGTAGTTTGGCATGGACTGGAGTCATTGAGCCACGGAAACAGGCCCATTAGCCTATCTAGTCTGTGCCAAACCATTTAAACTGCCTACTCCCATGTGACATTAGCCCTCCATACCCTTACCTTCCATGTATCTATCCCAACTTCTCCTAAACATTGAAATCAAGCTCACATGCATCATTTGTGCTGGCAGCTTGTTCCACACTCTCAGAACCCTCTGAGTGAAGATGTCTGCCATCATGTTCCCCTTAAACTTTTTAGCTGTCGCCCTTAACACATGACCTCTAGTTGGCGTCCCACCAACCTCAGTGGAGGACTAGATGGGCCAAAGGGCCAGTTTCTGTGCTGTAGTGTTCTGTGACTCTGTCTAGAGCCAGAGTTGCACAACACAGAAACATGACGACCTTCTCACCATATCCATGCCTCCTAGTGGCCATGTCCTCTTGGAAGCATTTATGACTGAGGTCTGCCTTCTAATACTGCCTTCTGTTGGAACTTGGTAGTCCTAACTGTTAAAATGTACTTTTATCTCCAATTTATTCAAATAAAAAGCCTCTAAGACTCCAAAATGGAGGGACAAGAGACAACAGATGCTGGAATCTGGCGCATCACATAAAAAAATGCTGGAGAAACTCAGCTGGTCGCGCAGCATCTGCAAAGGGGAATGGACAGTTGACACAAAGATCTCAACCCGAACCTTCATCTGTCCATTTCCCTCCATAGGTGTTACTCAACCCACTGAGTTCCTCCAACAATTTGTGTGTGTTGCTCTAACACAGGGGTTCCTAACCTTTTCTATGCCATGGACCCCTGCCATCAGTCAAGGGGTCCATGAAGCCCAGGTTGGAAACCCCTGCTCTGGGACTTCAGCCTTTACGGGACCAGGTTGTTTTTTCCAGAAACAATGAGCCTAATCGAGCTGCTTGACAGTTTCAGACAGGTGTCAGCCAATTCCAGCCCAGCTCATTTCACTTGCACAACCAAATGCAGAGGCCCAAATGAACTGGAGGTCAGATGCAGGCATACCTGGCTTCCAGTTGAAAGCACCTCTTGGGCCCTGAGGCAATGTGTTGGAGAGAGGGGACAGACGTGTATTAGTCATTTCAATAGGTTAACGTCCCAGTGGAAAAAAAGGTAAGTAAGTTATTTTGCTTTATGTTATTGTTTTTTCGCATTATTTGTTAAGATTCAATAGTTTTCAATTAATTAAGTATATCTGCTTGCCTCTTTGTAGTTCCCCAACTATCAAAGACGTTTGAAAATAGCTCAAAGCCTTTCACATCCAGCAAGTTCGACATCCTCGAAGGAGGATGAGCGGAGATTTGGTGGAGATGTACAATGTGATAAGAGACATAGATAGAGTGGACTGCCAGAGACTTTGTCCCAGAGTGGAAATGTCTGATTCAGGGTGTCATAATTCTAAGGTGTTAGGAGGAAAGTTTAGGGGTGATGTCAGAGATTTTTTTTAACAGAGGGAGTGGCGGAAGTTCGTGCCACGAGTGCTGGTAGAGGCAGATAACATTAGGGACATTTAAGAGTCATATGGATAAAACATAGAAGGCTATGTGGTTAGGCGAATCTGAAAGTAGGTTAAAGGACTAGCATAATATCATGGGCTGAAGAGCCTGTACATTCTATGTTAACTTGCCAAAGACTAGTAGGGTATACACTGATGGGGCTTAAGCAATCTCAGCAAACAGAGCATTGTTAGATTTTGCTGTCTGCTCTAGTTGGGTTTCCACTTACCTTTTACTCTGGATGAGTGATTCATTCTGCCAGAACTCTCAGAATTTTAAAATAAATCGGTGAAATTCATTCATAATTCCAGCTGATGAAAGATTTGAAGAATAATTTCACTGTCAACGAGGGAGAGAAGGGAATTAATAATTAATAACTAATAGAGGTTATTCATAACTTTGTGGGCTGAAGGGCCTGTGTTGTGCTGTAGGTTTTTCAGTGTTTCTATTACTGAAAGAATTGGAGTTCGGTTTGAGGTACAGTCAGTATAGCCTAGTTTGGGGATTAATACGCTGCAGGAGAAAAGGGCTAGGCTTTCAGAATCAGAATCAGGTTTCATATCACTGCCATATGCCATGAAATTTGTTGTTATGTGGCAGCAGTACATTGCAATACATAATAATGAAAACAGTAAATTACAGTAAGAAATATATATATTCAAAAAGTTGATAAATACTTAGTGTGAAAAGAGAAAAAAAAAGTAGTCAGCTAGTTTTCTTGGGTTCAGTGTCCATTCAGAATTCTGATGGCAGAGGGGAAGAAGCTGTTCCTGAATCGTTGAGTGTACCCGTACCTCTGCCCTGATGGTAGCAATGAGAAGAG